>NC_134880.1:49385536-49413036 GCF_041734735.1 Babylonia areolata | reverse complement strand
TAATTATGCAAGGGGACTTAATTTGCTTTAAACTGATCTTTCTCATCTTAAACATTACATTTTGAAATTATACACAATACATAAAAAGCTTGGATTTTTTTCCCCAGTGTATCACAAGTGAGTCTTGAAGGCCTTGCCTCTCTTGTTTTCTTTTCTTATGATGATTGATGTCTGCACAGCTGGAAGGGAAGTATGTATGGGTTATTTGTTTATTTTCATTTGTGTCTTAAAATGTTATGATCTTATGATATTATTATTATCATTATATATAATTATGTGTATGTATACGTATATATAATGTAATATAACCAACGCACACAAAACCGATTTACAAAAAGTACACAAAAACGTCTGTCGTCCCCCCATTCCGACACTCTCCTACGCACAATGTTATGCACTCTATGCATGCCATTCAGTCTGTTGAATGTCATGCTTGCACATGTATATTTGTTTCATTAAAGCAAAATATCATACATCGAGCCGATTAACAGTGTTGTTTCTACCTGCCTACATAACTCATCTTGGGTGAGTTTCGTTTGTAGGTTTGGTTGTAGCTGGGTGATGGGTAAGGAGTATGTAACATCACGTAGTAGTATATATTTTTCAGGTTTTACGTCTTTCCGCTCAAAGTGATGATAAGAAACTCTGGGGGAGAGCTGGAGGGACAAGGTCTTCAGAACCCTCCCCCCCCTCAGTCAAAGGGGGCCGGGCCGCACTCAGGTCATGACTCCTGGATGCTCTCGTATTGCCGCCTTTTCTTTTTCTTTTTCCCTGGTCCTCAGCAGGTTCGAACCCGTGCCTCAAGGGTGGTCGCCACTTCAGGACTAAATCACCTTTTCTGGTAGACGTTTTAACCACTGAGCCATCGTTCGCCTAGTTTGAGTTTCCAGATCCAGTTGGAACTCTTTTCTGCTGCTTCTGCCATTGCCTTGAAAGCCCATGTCCTCTCTCTGCCACAAATCGACAGCTGTTTCATGAGGCTGTGGGCAGATGCGCCCACAAACCCTCTTGCACCAGTCTCTATGGCAAGGACTTTGGCTGAGTAACATAGGACAATACAATAAAATATTTTTTTTTAAACCCACTATAGGTGGGGACCATGGGGCAATAGGTCCACATGGATTTATGTATCTTTGCATAATGTATGCACATATAAATAGATTACATGTTTTTTTTCACCCTGCAGACTTTGTTATCTAGAGAGAAAATATTCATTACAAACATTCATATATGAGAATGATTGTTGACACGCACATTCACGTTTGTTAACATGCAGACTTTATGTGATCGAGAGAGAAAAATATTCATGATAAATATTTACACTCTAACGTTTGTTAAAGATGCAGACTTTGCTGTTCAGATATTAGCAAATATTTATGATTCATATCTACTAATTGACTTTTGTTGACGATGCAGGCTTTGTGTGATCCAGAGGTAAGATATTCATGTTAAATATCTACATATAAACCTTTGTTGACGATATACACTTTGTGTGAACCAGAGAGGAAATATTAATGATAAATATCTATACACAAACGTTTGTATAATAAGCAGACTTTGTTATCCAGAGACTAGGAAAAATATTCATGATAAATGTGTACACGTTTTTGTTGATGAACCAGAGAGGAAATATGTTAACTATCTACACATACACGTTTGTTAACAATGTAGACTTTGTGATCCAGAGACCAGGAAATATTCCTGATAACAACACATAAACGTTTGTTGACAATGCAGACTTTGTGATCCAGACAGTGTGAAATAATCATGATAAATGTCAATACATACACATTTGTTGATGAACAAGAGAGAAAATACTCATGGTAAATATCTGCACATAAACGCTTGTTAACGAGGCAGACTTTGTGATCCAGTGAGGAAATACTCATGATAAATATCTACACGTAAGCGTTTATTAACAAGGCAGACTTTGTGATCCAGAGAGGAAATACTCATGATAAATATCCACACATAAATGCTTGTTAACGAGGCAGACTTTGTGATCCAGAGAGAAAATATTCATGGTAACTATCTGTACATAAACGCTCGTTAACAGTGCTGACTTTGTGATCCAGAGACAAGGAAATATCCCTGATAACTATACACGCATAAACGCTTGCTGACGATGCAGACGACGTGAACGGAGGAGACCTGTTCCATCACATGGAGAAGCAAGTCCGCCTTGAGGAGGACGTGGCCAGGGTCTACTTCGCAGAGTTGATGTTTGCTCTGGAGACATTGCACCAGCGAGGCATCGTATACCGGGACCTCAAGCTGGTTTCAGTTTCAGTTTCAGTAGCTCAAGGAGGCGTCACTGCGTTCGGACAAATCCATATACGCTACACCACATCTGCCAAGCAGATGCCTGACCAGCAGCGTAACCCAACGCGCTTAGTCAGGCCTTGAGAAAAAAAAGAAAGAAAAAAAGGTGAATAAATAATAGGTACGCTTACATGAATAAATAAGTAAATAAATAAATAATAATTATGATATAAAAAAGGTAGTAGTAATGGTAATAATAATAATAAAACAATAATAATTAAAAAAAAATAAATAAATAAGACAACAATGATGATAAATAAGCAAATAAATGTATAACATGAAGACACACATTCACACATACACCCACACATGCATAACAGATATGCACCAAACATGCAGTTTCACAGTTATGAAAGCACAGTCAAATACATATAAACGTACATGAGCTGCAACACACACACACACACACACACACACACACACACACACATTACCCTGCACCTCCTCTACCCCCCTCCTCCACACACTCAAGCTGGAGAACATCCTCCTGGACGCCTAGGGTTCACGTGGTGGTGACGGACTTGGGCCTGTGCAGGAAGTTCCAGCCTGGCAGCACGGTCAGTGGCACTGTCTAAGAATACATATTTTTAGGTCAGTGGGTCAGTGGTGGTGCACGCTGCTGTAGGTTTTTTTAGTACCTTTTTATAGTACTTTATTATATATATATATATATATATATATATATATATATATATATATATATATATATATATATATATATATATATTTTACCTTGTACCCACCCATGCGCCTTTTCTTATCTGTATGTTGTCATGTTCATCGTGGACAACACAGATAATGTTTGATTTTGTTGTATGGGCATGCCACTGGTCGGGTCTTTTGGGTTTTTTGTTTTCAGAACAAAGCTATTTATTTATTTATTTATTTATCTATTTATCTATCTATCTACCTATCTATCTATTCATTATCTATTTCTATATCTATTTATTTATTTCCTTCCTTACTTATTCTTAAGAAAAAAAGATTTCGTGTCAGTTATTAGACTTTCACGAAGCAATAACAAAAACCCCACCAGTTTATGCAGTACCTTTTCCATGTAAAACATGCCACTAACTGTGCTGTGCAATGTAAAACAAATGATGTTAAAATGCGTGTAACCACTAAAAGTAACAACTTACGCGCACAACCCTGACACAGACATCCAAATAAAGACACACAGTACGTAAATGCACACGCATAAACTGGTCACACAAATCAAATCATGTTGCTTATGCCCCAGCCGACCGCAAGGGGCTCTTTCAGGGCTGAATACCTGTCAGTTCTTAAAGACCATTGGAAAGGAACCCAAACTGATACCAAAGGGTTTACAGATTACAGAATACTTTATCATCTCAACAAGAGAAATTCATTTGTGGTGTAAACAAAACAAAACAAAACAAAACAAAACAACCCCCCCCAAAAAAAACAAAAAAACAAACAAACAAACAAACAAACAAACAAAAAACAACAACAACAACAACAACAACAACAAAACCCATAAACAATACACGGAAATCACAGTCATTCAACATGCATACACAAGAGACATAAAACGTTTAGATGGCAACCCATGCGTACAATGAATAACCACAGTAGATAACAACACGACAGAAAGTTTTAAAAGGTAACTGAGTAAATCATACATGCATCATCACAGCCATACATGTGCAATACAAAATCAGTTAAAGGATATAAGATGGGCATGAAATAGCATACTAAAAGTAGACATAAGACATAAGCAAAAATTGTGATAACAATGCAATTCAATAATACTTTGATTTAAAATGTCACATTCCATACACACACACTCTGGCATACATACTTTTATCACAAATCTGATGATCAATTATTGCTGTTTAACAGCTGAATTGAGGTTGGTATAAAGCTGCATTTGGTTCTGTTTGTTATAAATTTTGGGACACAGAAGTGTTTGCCTGTTTGTTTGAAACAACACTGAAAAGACAATTCACACACGCTCGCTACGTCGTCGTAAGATCCCAAATCAGGTTATAAACAAAATGCTGTATTGAATGGTTCATTCAGACCAGAGCAATGACACAGAATGTGCTGTTGTTACCTTGGACGGTACAAATACGTCAGAGCAGCAGCAACAACAGTATTAGTGACGTCAGTGTGTCTTGTCAGACCGTGGACTGTGACTGACATCAGACCTGTGGACCTGGCCCCATACAGTCAGTGCTTCAGTGTCTGGAACCATGGCGTTCCCAAAATACAACCCGGGCACCAAACACACTGATGTTCCCTCAATACATCCCGGGCACCATAGACACTGACGTTCCCTCAATACATCCCAGGCAATACAGACACTGACGTTAACCTCAATACATCCCGGACACCATAGACACTGACGTTCCCTCAATACATCCCAGGCAATACAGACACTGACGTTAACCTCAATACATCCCAGGCACCACAGACACTGACACACCTCAATACATCCCAGGCACCACACACACTGACGTTCCCTCAATACATCCCGGGCACCACACACACTGACGTTCCCTCAATACATCCCAGGCACCACACACACTGACGCTCCCTCAAAACATCCCGGGCACCACACACATTGATGTTCCCTCAATACATCCCGGGCACCACACACACTGACGTTCCCTCAATACATCCCAGGCACCACACACACTGACGCTCCCTCAAAACATCCCGGGCACCACACACACTGATGTTCCCTAAATACATCCCGGGCACCACACACACTGACGTTCCCTCATATCATCCCGGGCACCACACACACTGACGTTCCCTCAAAACATCCCAGGCACCACAGACACTGACGTTCCCTCAATACATTCCGGCCACCATAGGCACTGACACAGTTCCCTCAATACATCCTGGGCACCACACACACTGACGCTCCCTCAAAACATCCCGGGCACCACACACACTGATGTTCCCTCAATACATCCCGGGCACCACACACACTGACGTTCCCTCAATACATCCCAGGCACCACACACACTGACGCTCCCTCAAAACATCCCGGGCACCACACACACTGATGTTCCCTAAATACATCCCGGGCACCACACACACTGACGTTCCCTCATATCATCCCGGGCACCACACACACTGACGTTCCCTCAAAACATCCCAGGCACCACAGACACTGACGTTCCCTCAATACATTCCGGCCACCATAGGCACTGACACAGTTCCCTCAATACATCCTGGGCACCACACACACTGACGTTCCCTCAATACATTTTGGGCACTACACACACTGACACAGTTCCCTCAATACATCCTGGGCACCGCACACACTGACACAGTCCCCTCAATACATCCCAGGCACCACACACACTGACGTTCCCTCAATACATTCCGGGCACCACACACACTGACACTGTTCCCTCAATACATCCCGGGCACAACACACACTGACACAGTTCCCTCAATACGTTCCGGGCACCACACACACTGACGTTCCCTCAAAACATCCCAGGCACCACCTCAAAACATCCCGTGCACCACACACACTGACGTTCCCTCAATACACCCCGGGCACCACACACACTGACGTTCCAATACATCCCGGGCACCACACACACTGACGTTCCCTAAATACATCCCGGGCACCACACACACTGACAAAGTTCCCTAAATACATCCCGGGCACCACCCACACTGACAAAGTTCCCTCAATACATCCCAGGCACTACACATACTGACGTTCCCTCAATACATCCCGGGCACTACACATACTGACGTTCCCTCAATACATCCCGGGCACCACAGACACTGGCGTTCCCTCAATACATCCCGGGCACCACACACACTGACAAAGTTCCCTCAATACATCCCGGGCACCACACACACTGACAAAGTTCCCTCAATACATCCCAGGCACTACACATACTGACTTTCCCTCAATACATCCCAGGCACTACACATACTGACGTTCCTTCAATACACCCCGGGCACCACACACACTGACACAATTCCCGTGTCTGGAATCACGGCGTTCCCTCAATACATCCTGGGCAAAACAGACATTTACAGAGTTCAGCTTCTGGCAGGCAGTCACTTCTTTCATCATTGTCGTCTCAAACTTGATTGTGCAAAGATGCCTTCAATAAAGATATGATATTATATGGATACTAATACAGCGCCTATCCACGGTTAGAGACAAGCTGTCATCTGCATAACAGACTGCCTGCCTGGGTATAGAGTCGACTGACAGCTGCCGTTGGGTGCTCATCATTCGTGTCCTGTGTCATTTAGTCAGGCATCAGTCACGAACACATACACACCCATATAGGCAGTTTACGTGTATGAGCGTTTTGTTTCTTTACCCCGCCATGTATGCAACCATACTCCGTTTTTTGGGGTGTGCATGCTGGGTATGTCCTTGTTTCCTTAACCCACCGAACGCTCACAAGGATTACAGGATCTTTAACGTTCGTATTATTTTGATCTTCTGCGTGCGTATGTACACGAAGGGGGTTCAGGCACGAAAGAGAAGATAGAGTAAAATCAAGTAAATAATTTATCTGTTTTGAAGAAATGGTGCTAAATGAAATGAAATATCAAATCAATGTGAGAAAAGAAGAGGCGAGCGAGGCAATATCAGAGGATGTGGGCGTGAGACAGGAGTGGTAAATGAGGACCCCCAGGTAGAACGACTCTAGTTTCAGTGTCCGTTTTAAGGAGGTGTGTGGACTGATCCATATATGCTACCCCGCATTTGCTTAAAAAAGACAAAAAATACTGAGCAGATGCCTGACCAACGGATTTCAACCCACGACTAATCCAGGCGTGGGGGTGTCAAAGCATGTGGAATAATCCATGTACGCTATATCACATATGCTTAATAAACAAAAAACAAAACAAAACAAAGCAGAACAGACAGATGATTGACCAACCGGTTCCAAGCCATTAAACTAATCGTGGCGGTGTGTGTGTGTGTGTGTGTGTGTGTGTGTGTGTGTGTGCTCTCCAGGGTCTGAACATGGAGCATCTTGGCCAGAAGAAGCTCCCCGCCCCCTTCACCCTCCATATCAAGGATGAGCTTGACGTCAGCAACTTCTCCACAGACTTCACCGACATACCGCTCACACAGTCCCCCAACATCGTCCCTGACACTTGCAACGACCTCTTCAAGGTACTGGGAGCGTGGGGGGTGTTCTCTCTCTCTCTCTCTCTGTGTTTGTGTGTGTGTGTGTGTGTGTGTGTGTGTGTGTGTGTGTGTGTGTGTGTGTGTGTGTGTGTGTGTGTGTGTGTGTGTGTTTTATGTATGCGTGGGGCGTGGAATGCAACAAAATGCAAGTGGAGTGATGGCCTAGAGGTAACGCGTCCACCTAGGAAGGGAGAGAATCTGAGCGCGGTGGTTCGAATCACAGCTCAGCCGCCGATATTTTCTCCCCCTCCACTAGACCTCGAGTGGTGATCTGGACGCTAGTCATTCGGATGAGGCGATAAACCGAGGTCCCGTGTGCAGCATGCACTTAGCGCATGTAAAAGAACCCACGGCAACAAAAGGGTTGTTCCTGGCAAAATTCTGTAGAAAAATCCACTTCGATAGGAAAAACAAATGAAAACTGCACGCAGGAAAAACTTTTTAAAAAATGGATGGCGCTGTATTATAGCGACGCGCTCTCCCTGGGGAGAGCAGCCCGAATTTCACACAGAGAAATGTGCTGTGATAAAAATAAATACAACTACAAATACAACAAGTACAAATGTGATCGAGGAATGTCTCTCACAACCTCATTTCATGTGTGTTATGTAAGCGTGCGTTATGTTCGGGCTTTCTCTCTCACACAACACACATACTCTTCAGGTCACAAGTACAAAATCAGACCACTTCAAGGTTGATAGTGTTTGCCAACTCTGTTTATTTCTTTCTTTAAAAAAAAAAATTACAAACAAAACAAAACATAGATATTTGTCCACATACTAATTCTCAGTCCTCATCAAATCTGAATAATAATAATAATAATAATAATAATAATAATAATATATTTCTATAGGTTGTCAATCAACAGTCTATAATCATACACTCCACAAGAAGATTTACCTATCAAACACCATCATTCCTCCAATCAAAACAGGGTCAAAAAACAACAACAACAACAAAAACAAAAAAACCCAAACTTTTCTTCTCTTGAGCAGTTTCTTTTCCAAGTTCACATCCACCAAAAAAAAAAAAAAAAAAAAAAAAAAAAATATATCTATATATATCTTCAACAAAAACTAAAGTATGACTGAACTGGGAGCACCTTGGCTTGAAGATCCCCGCCCCCTTCACCCTCTCCAGTTGGTTAAATGTGCAGTGAGGATGAAGACAGGGTGACCCTATATCTCCATATTTGTTCACAATGTGTGTTGAAATATTGGCAATCATGATACGTGAAAGTAACAAGTGCGTGGTATAATTATAAATAACATAGAACACAAAATATCTCAGTATGCTGATGATACCGAGTTTCTTTTGGCAGGCGATAAAAAATCATTTGAGACATGTATTAATGTTTTAGATATATTTCGACGAAAATCAGGCTAATGTATGAACTCAAGAAAAACAAGTGCAATAATATTAAGGTTAGGTAGTTGTAAAAACTATTCTGTCCGTTACCAGGATCATTTGCATATGGAATGGAATCCTGCGCAATTCAAAATACTAAAGGAGTCTGGTTTACAAATTGTTTAAGAGACTACCCTCAAGTGAACTATTCAGAAAGATTAGCTGATATTAGATATTTATTCAAGGTCTCGGTGAGAAGACAATTAATTCCAGTTGGAAAGGGAGCAATATTGAAATCACTCATTTTTATCGAAATTGACACATTTCTGGATATTTCTGCCAACACCCTCCGCCCCCCTCCCTGAAAGTTTCTTCCACAGTTTGCAAAGCCTATGCTTTAAGTTTGTATGAACAAGAAAAAAGACAAAATTAGTATTAAAAAAACCCCACCAAAATAACTGTGCACAAAGGTATAAAAAAAACGGAGGGCTTGGACTGCCAGATCTAAAAACATTTGCTGTGACGTTCAAGTTAGCCTGGATCAGAAAAAATTCGCACAACAAACCACAAGTGAAAGCAAATCGCATTACATAACTTTCATCAGCTTAAAAATATTGAAAAATATGGACCTGAAATTGTCTTGACATTCCCGACATCAAATAGTTTCTGGACAGAGGTTTTTTTAGCTTACAAAACTTACTCCTACAAAATATGTCGTAAAGACTCATCAGAACACCTTTCTGAACCAATAAACGAATTCAAATATGGCAAAGGATTATTGATTCTAGAAAGTATGTAGATAAAGGAGTATATTTCATTGCACACTTTTTAAAAGAAAATGGTCAATTTATGCTATATGAAGAGTTTAATTAGACGTATCATGTGGACATCGATTGTGTTACTTTTTTTGGCTATAGATCTGCATTATCAGAACATATATGAAAGACTAAGATCGAAGTAAAAAACAATAAATGCATTTGTTCATCACTTTGTTTTAAGACTTTGAATGTCTATTGTACAAGGACCCAGATTGTACTATGACTCCCTCATAGATAATGATATCACACCAAAATGTTGTGCAAAATGAGATGAAAATCTTGATGTTGACAACGACTGGAAGAACTGTTTTCTATATTTACATAAACTTCCTGCTGCAAAAATAAAATGATTTCAAATGAGGATTATTCATAGGTGTATTGGTACAAATGTAATTTTGAAAGAAATGGGATCATTAGAGAGCAACATGTGTAATTTTTGTAATGCTGTCCAAGATAGCATTGACCATATGTTTTGTTTTTATCCAGTAACTCAGAAGTTCTGACTTGATCATAACATACGCACAGATGCTACTTTTTTTTTTTTTTACTTTATCTTATTATCAGCAAAACAGTACTTGCACTTGTGTAAAATGAACAAAATTAATCCTATTTCACGAGTATTCCCAGGTAAGCTTAAGCATAGATACAAAATAGAACAATACACAGCACGAATAAATTCAAGGTATTCTCATTTTCAGAACACCTGGACACCATATAAGCATGTGTTCTTGGAGTAACTTCTTTCTTCCCATCTGCTACCTGAATAATTGTTGCACCAAAGATTTGCTTTTTTCCTCTACATATTTTGATTTTTTCTTCTAAAAAATGTGAAAATGAAAGATTTGCTTTTTTCCTCTCCATATTTTGATTTTTTCTTCTAAAAAATGTGAAAATGAAATGAGCTTATCATTAATATATTGCAAAATGTCCCTAAGACCTGACATAAATTATAAGTCCCACTGGAAACTGTATTGTAATTTTGCAGTCTGTATGTCATTAAAGAGTAACTGAGTCCCACTCGCATATGAATGCATCAGTTATCCAATATTCTTTCCCCATTTTTCCCACATGTATGTATTCGTACCACCTTTTTTTTCCACCCCTGTATGTTTGTTGTTGTTGTTGTTTAGAATATCAGAAAACTGGCAGCTGAATATGTTGCTACTATATCATTATACTGAATAAAACAAGTTGAAAAAAAAAAGATCAGTTGGAGTGCAGTGTACAAAACGGGGGTATGAATATTCTGCATGTTTTATTTTTCATAAAATATTTGAAACTCACATAGTTGAAAAAATATTACAATATTATGTGATATTGTCCAAATTACAGTAAGAGAAGTTCTCCAGGGCCACACACACACAAAAACAGTTTAGTGTGTGCTAATTTCAATAATTAACGACTAGTTCATGTTCTGGTTTTATTACATACAGGTGTAATTATTTCCAAATCACAGATTGAAAACAGAATAATTTACTTTTGAACCAGGAGGGCTGTAAAAACAGCATGATTTGATATACACGAACCAAAATTCTTACTGGTCACACCAAAGAAACTAGGCAAGCTCTCCGTAATCATTCATGTCCTTGAAAGAAATGGAAACAGTTATTCTTTTAATCATCCTGTGTGCAATCCTGGTGTTACTGTCGACAGGACTCAATGGTATGTGTCAAACAATGCAAAAATTCACATCTCAGTTGGCTCTGAATCATTTTTCTCAGATATGTTATTACCACTGATGCTACAAAAAATCGCTTGTCTGTGCTGTTGTTCTTTCTTGCACAGACCACCGCAATTCTCTCCTGGGGAGACAAAAATCATTTTGCCTGAAGGCAAGTTACCCTTGACGTGGCAGGGACCCGCGAGTCCAGTTTACCTTGAGGGTTAAGTTATTTACGTATTCAAGACACACCAAGTGCACTCAGGCAGCTAACCAATCGTCTATCATTAGAAATCCCAGGGGACTCCCTCTGCGCATGCTATTTTACTTTGCACCACAGTGTGACAATTAGAAAGAAAAAAAAAAAAGCTTCAGTGGCAAAGTACTGATGAGAGTCAGCAACTTGTCGAATCTGGATCGCATTCTGACACATTGTCCTCCCTGCTTTTCAGGTAACTGCAAAAATGAAATATAATAACGAAGTTCAGATTCAAATATTTCTCTGAAATGAACGAATTTCGACGATCTGCAAATGTTGGGTATTCCATTATTTATCGTCTGTAAGTACACTCACTTCACAGCTGCATACGTAATTCATATGGATAATAAATGCGTCTGCCAGTCTCAATACGTCAATTTTGACTGCCAAGTGAACAAGGGATAAGATCAAACTATCAGGGTCCGTATTCAAGACATGGTCACTCCGCAAAATGCCGGTTTTCCCTTAAAATAGCCACCTCAACAAAAGGATTCGCCATATTTACCTCTGCTTTGTGGGCAGTCACCTTTGGCAGATGGTAAGGGTAAATTGCCCTCGGGTTTGTAAACCTGCGGGTATGCTCGTATTCCTGAACATCAGATACTGCTTACCCTCAGGCAGTTTGCCTTGCCTAAGGCACATTACCTACAGTTACACATTTACCCACAGGCACGATGGCCTCTTGAGTACAGCCCCTGGCGGATAACACACTGATAAATGATTATTGTTGTTAACGTGTCAGAATATTTCTCTTCGTGAAAGTGTTTCCAGGTGGACCTGGTTTGTTTGATAACTCCTTTTGTCCACTCCTGCCCCCCCCCCCTCCCCACCCCCCACATTGGCCTTCCGCCACATCCCCAGCTCCTTCTCCCTGGATAATGTTCACTCTTCTTGTGATCTTGACCTGTAATCAGCTTATGTTTAAGAATGAACTGAAAAGATTCTTCCTATTCTTACAAATGCTGTTCACTGTTGAAGAGAATTGCCAAATACACCAACAAAAGCTATGTGGATTATGAAAAGTCTTGAAATTCATATGAGTACCATTGTTCTGGGTGTATTCTAAATTCTTGACTGCGCATGTACAGAAGAAAAAAAAGAAGACAACAAGGAAGATAAGTGTTTTAAAATCCTTAGTATTCCAACCCATTTAACTGCAGTCACATTCAAGGAAAGCTGTCTTTCAAACACCCTCATTGAAGGAAGATAAGATTTTCTTGAACACTCAATTAAAGTCTGCTTCCAAAACAAAGGATGATACATCTGGGCTGACCATGTGTTGAATGGAAAACTGTGTTTGAAGAGTGATTACAAGATGATGCAAATTACTTTCAGAATACATCCTCATGATAGCCGATTTCTCTTCCCCTACTTCTGTCAGCCGACGGAGATGCCAGACCAGATGATTACGCACATCTGCATCAGAACCTGACCCAAAGATATCAAGGTCATACATTCTTCCTCTCTGACAAGGGTAATGACTCCCGCAGGACATCAACGTAACAGGTAAGTAGTTTCCCTTGCCAATGGACGCCAGCTCCTCACCCGCCGCCACAAAGACCCTTTGTTTGGAGTTGTTGCCAATGACGTCGGCGTTGTCCGACATGACCCGTAAGGATTCCCAGCCGACGAGAATCCTTTGCTGGGGGAAGAGGTGTGCGAGGCGGGAGGGGGGCTGACTCAGCATGGAGTGGAGCTGCTGGTATGTCAGGGGCTGTGGTGGACACATGGAATGGACTGGTACTTTCGACAGCTCTGTGCGGACCTGGTCCACTTCCACGGTCATATATGTTATCATCTGTAACCAACAGAAAGAAGTTAGAGGCTGAAATAAGTGAATATTCGAAGAAAAATTATCAGTGATAAATGCATTAGCCAATGATAGCAGTGAATGTTGTTCAGTCCACAAGAATTCAAGTACAAGCCATCATAAGCATTGACCCTTCAAAAACACAATTACACTCCAAAATTCACAGACGTGGACAAAGATTGTCCAGCTCACCAAATGTGCACATTGCCAGTCATGGGAGCAATTCCTCCCGCCACTCACTAGCACTATCAGCACATCTAGTGCAACTGCTGTTGCTTCTGTTGCTGCTGTTACGGTACTCAGGAAACAATCAGGACTTTTTCAAAATACATTTCAGTGTGATGTCACAATCATGGACTTAAATCATACATACTGAAGGTGAGTGGCAAAGTACAAAGGAACAAACATACACAAAATGAATAAATGTGTGTGTGTGTATGTGTGTGTGTGTGTTTCAACGGACATTGAAAACCAAAAGACAGACTTGCAAAGAGACAGACCTTCTCCATGACAACGCTGAACTGACTCAACAAGCTCTGACGCCTTTTCTCCATATTGAGGGTGCCCACAGTACAGACATTACGACGGAGACTTGGTGACGTCTCGAATTGTTTCAACACTCGTCTGTTAAAACGGCCGTAAAGGCCATGGCCTCTGTGATCTGGATGAACTCTTCCTGCTAACGTCATCACAGTCTGGCCACCGTCCACTATTTTGGTGCTCAGGAACCCCACCTGTTTCAACAGACCCCCTTTTCCCATAAATTTTGTTATTCTTCTGCAGCTTCAGCACATTCACAACAGCATTCCTGAGCTAATATCTCTGTCTGTTTGTCTCTCTCTGTGACTCCTTTCTCTCTCTCTCATCCTCTCTTGTTATCTCTCTCTGTGTATCCCCCCCCACTCTCCCTCTCTGTCTCTTTCTCTGTGTCTGTCTCTCTCTTTGTGCATTTTCCTTGCCTATAATCTATCTACATTATTTTTTAGGGACATTGGTGAGAGTGAGTGCGAGGGAGTCTGAGAAAAATTACACAAAAAGAAATAACCAGCAGAACGACCATGAATTCTGAATCAATCAAAAACATTTTTAAAGCAAATATTCAACACTAGTCATTGGACTGAACATTTTCTCATCAATTTAGGAAGGCTTTAGAGAATATTTTGAAGGAAGAATGCGAAAACTGTTCAAAGGTAAAAAAATTTAAAAAAATAAAAAAAATAAAATACTCGACTATATAATTTTATTGGCCAAACATTTATCTATAAATGCAAAATGAATAAAATTTGAACGTGTATAACACATTTTCTTTTAGACTTTAGAAAAAGTGACAAAATAAAAAAACAAAATAAAATAAAATAAAGAAAGAAAGTAAAAAAAACCAAAACAAAACAAAAAAAAACAAACAAAAAACAAAACAAAAAACAACAAAAAAACCATGATGTACATGGAGATACTACATAAAATATAGTCAGTTACAAACCAGCTAATAACTATAGTGCAAGACACTAGTCTTTAAACTGCACTTGCTTTCTTTGTTCATATGTCTTGATGGTGGTAAAAGCATATGCAGAAAAATATGGAAAAAAAAGAGGTAAATCTGAGGGAAAACATGAGGTTTTTTTTTTTCTTTTTGTAAATGCGTTTGTACTTTTTTCTGTACAAAACAATAACAAAGCAACTAACCCGTTGGAAATAATAGTTTAAAAATAGTACGCAATAACTATTAATATGATTATCATTGTTTGTCTATATGTCTATGCTGAAAAATCTCAGAAAAAAAAGAAGAAGATGGGCATCAAACATGACATGACACAGAGTTGTGTAGAAAATCATTATCGTCAACGAACAAGGAAAGGTGAATAAGAAACAAGGAGGAGGTCGACCTGAGAAGCCGTACTCACCACTTTGCCCTGCTTCAGGTACACATAACCCTTGACCCCTTGACCCTCAACCAGTGACCTGAAGGTGGCTGGCAAATAATCAAGCCCGTCGTACCCTCCAGTCTCAAGGTCAAGGACGGCTTGATAATCTTCCACAGTGGCCTCCCTTAGCGTCTCGTCTTTGGGAAGAGTGTCCGTGGATTGTGAGGCCATTTTGGAAAGCCTTCTAAACAGATCACACAAAATTTCCTAAATTCGGTCACCGTTTGGTATCAGTATCAGTATCAGTAGCTTAAGGAGGCGTCACTGCGTTCGGTCAAATCCATATACACTACACCACATCTGCTAAGCAGATGCCTAACCAACAGCATAACCCAACGCAATTTGTCAGGCCTTGAGGAAAAAAAAAAAGAAGAAGAAAATTAAAAAAAAAAAATAATAATAATAGATAAATACATAAAAAGACTACTACTAATAATAATATTTAAAAGGCGCAAAAAGTTTGGTCAAACTTTATATTCAAACTTGTATCAAGTCTCAACTAACAAAATATTGAAAATAAATCATATGTAACTGCACTGAAAAAGTATCTGTTAGACATGTTTAATTACACTGAGTACATACAGACCATGCTTTCAGGTGGATATATTAAGAATCTTGTCAGTTTTAGACGTCTACTTATCTTTTATATATTTTTTGTCTGTTGAAGTTTATTATGACTGAATCGCAAGTTACCATTTACAAAGTCCATCCAATCAATTTTTTTTTTTTTTACAAATCTCTCTCCTCCTGTCTGTCTCTGTCTATCTTTGTCTGTGTCAGTCTGTCTCTCTTTATCTCTCTGTGTCTTTGTCTCTCTTATGGAAACATGGAAATGCAACCCGTACCTTGAAAATCACAGAGTTATCCACATAGAATTACAACACAACTGCCAGTGTTTCTCACATTGTCTTCAGTCACCGATATGTGTGACAGGACATTCAACAAAAGTCCTCCTCTCACATTATTCAGTGACCCACATATAATAATCGAGTTAGCAGGTGTTGCACTCAGTGCATGTTATCTAAGCTGTTAGATAAACTGACACACACAGCTTCACCACCCATTGTTCATGACCCTGTCATTTAAACAGCCAAATTTTATTTAGTCGCAGTGCATATATGACCTTGAAAATCCTCAAATCATAGGTTGGTTTGAAGAAAAGGGTGCAGGCACTTTTGACAAGTTTCACTGTGAAGAAACTAGCTGTGTATATCACAGTACAATGAGAGGAAGTTATCCCTCTTCTATGGCTTTGTGTCGAGAAATAATGTAATTAATTCATAGTGCTGTAGTGTTTTCTGACATTATAACGCCTTTTTTCTCAGAAGCACTCATTTTCCTGTCTCTCCATCAAACACTGTGTAAAAACTGAAAGAAAGTGTGTGGTTCGATTCCAAAAGAGAGGGGAGCAGACAGGGGGATATAGGATCAACTAATGATGCACTCACTCACTCTCTCCTCACATCAATAGCAGGGCCACATAGAGTGGTATTTATAATGTTTACTTTACAATACAGAACACACACTAAGCAGTTCACTCTATTTAGCAAAAGTAAGGAGGGAGGGTGGTGCGGTGTCGGCGCGACCTCAAAGACTGGACTTTGGATGGAACGAGAGAGAGAAGGAAATAGACTTAGAGAGAGAGGGAGAGGAGGGGGGCGGGGGGGTGATGGTTGTCGTTCGTGAACATGAGATAGAAACAAAGGGTTGATTTGTTCTTTTTCACCGATGCGAAACCCTACATTATTTAGAAGACTACCCGTAGGCATTTTGCAGGTGACAAAAGTTTCATTACAAAATGGTCTAAAGCACATGCTTCAGTGGTTTTCAACATGTCTTGTGTTGTATTTCATTGAAGTGTGGATTGTTTCTAGCCAGAAAAGGGTAAAAGATCGAAAACGAAAAGAAGAAAGAAGAGATAAAAAGGACAAAGGAAGAAGAGACAATGTTGGAAGTTGTTCCGCCAGTAAAAAAAGTTATTTAAAAATCTCCTTTAATGGCGCTTGTGGGAAAACCAAACTGAACCAAATAATAACATAACACAAAACCGGTTTTGTTGTTGTTGTTGTTGTTGTTGCTGCCTTTTTTGTTGTTGTTGTTGTTTTTATTCGTGTTTTGTCGATTGTGTTTATTTGTTGTGTATCTGCCTGGCTGACATGATGAAAGTCTTACACACACACACACACACACACACACACACACACACACACACACACACACACAGGTACACACGCGCGCACACACACACACACACACACACATACACATAGGTACACAGACACACACACACACACACACACACACACACACACACACATACAGAGGTACACACACATGTATACAGAAAGACAGTAAAACACACACACACACACAGAGGTACACACACATGCATACAGATAGAAACACACACACACACACACACACACACACACACACACACATACACACACACACACACACACACACACACACACACACACACACACACACACACACACACACACACACACACACACATTCTCACAAGACGAAATACACAGAGATCAGACATGAGTAGCACACGCAGCTATTTAATATACGAAACATCGTTTTTTGAACAGAAAAAAATCAGTAGAGAACAAGCTTTTAACACTTTGCAAAATTGTATTAAATGTGTAAATACAAAAAACATGTCAAATCATCATTACTGTTATGAAATTTCAGAAAGAGAGACGCCGCCACAGTCTTTCATAAACCCTGTATATATATTTTTTTCATTACGCACTGTGCATAAACATACATAGAGCACTCATCTGACTTGGTGACCTTGAACTTCCTGTATGACCTTGTATGAAGGTCAATCAACCAGTCAGTCAGTAAATAAATCGGTCAATCAACATTTCTTTGTTTATCCAGTTCGGAAATTGAGAATGCACGATGGCCTAATTTAAAAAAAAAATGAATTAAACTGATTGATTGGTTGATTGATTAAGTTGACCTTCATTTAAGGTCGTGCAGGAAAGTCAGCTTGACATACAATAAGAATTGTCTGTATCCATTCCCAGTTCAAGTTTCATCATCGTTCTACTGATTTGATTGAGAAAAAAAAAGTGTGACTTTTTTCTTCTTGTTTTTTTTTTTTTTTTTTTTTTTTTTTTTTCGAAATCATGATGACTCTGGCCCTTGTCACTCAGCTGAAAAAGAGGACTTCACAGACTTTGTCCTGCTGCGTCTGTGTGAAGATGAACAATTTCAGACAAAGAAAGTTGGAGGAAAAAATAACAACGCACAGCTGAACCGAACAATAAAAATAAAAACGCGCGTGCGTGTGTGTATGCGCGCGCGTGTGTGTCTGTGCGTGCGTGCGTGCGTGCGTGCATGTGTGTACCTTATTTAAAAAAAAAACACAACAACATTGATTTGTGATCGTTGAAAAGAAGAAAAGAAATCTAATTCAATCAAAGAATAATAAATGAAACGATCTGATGGATTAAAGAATTCCATCATTTAACCCAGACAAAGTATTCTTTAGACAGTGTAACCTCGAAGTCAGAGGCAGCGTTTAATAAGCTCAGATTAAAACTATCAACTTGCTGACCTGGTGTTCTTGAAGAAGAAGAAAAAAAAGAAAGAAAAAAAGCTAAAGCCAGACGATCAGTTAGAAAGTCGTGAATATGGTAAATACTTCAGGGCCAAAAGAAGTTACATACTTTTCATTAAAATGACATATGCTTTAGTGCGAGGGTAAGGAGTGGAATATGTTTGAAGATTTCCCCGTGCACTGGCGCAAATGATATGCCATAAACGTGCCACATGGTGACAATGGCAAATTTATCCATACGTCACAATACCAACCATTAGCGACAATAAGCAGTAATGAATGGAAAACATGACATCCATAATCAAGTGAAAATGTCACTGATATCCGTCAGTGAGAAAATTTACGATCGGTGAAAATGTGCGCAATAAAGAAAGGGGGAATCATACAAACGTGTATTATTTGTGAAAATGCAAAATACAGGGTCAACGGGCAGTTACGCGCCCCTCAGTCAAAATGTCACAAGAATAAGCGAAAAGCCATAACCACTAGTTTGATAAAGCAAAAGCAAAACAACACCTCTGTTCCCATTGTTGACACTCCATTTAGTTAAGAAAATTTGGGGAAAAAACAAGAAAAAACGAACAGTGTGAAAACCATCAAGGTCTCATCATTAATTGAGAAGAAACCTTCACCTATTTGTGAAAATTTGTGAAATTTACATCTATGAAATGTAATACCTCACAGCCGTTTCTCGAAAACCCAGAACCATGAAGAGAAATACTGCCATCAGAGAAATGACACACTGATAAATGACAAGCCACACGCATTGGCGCAACATCTACACCAAAATTAATTATCAACAACAGACAATCACAGTGACTACGAGGGCACACAGTATCAAGACTTTGCTGCTTCGGGTCACCCATGGGCTGGCAAAAAGGTGAGAGAGAGAGAGAGAGGGAGAGGGAGATAGAGAGAGTTTGTATGGGTGTGTGTGTATGCGTGCGTCGTGTGTGTGTGTGTGTGTGTGTGTGTGTGTGTGTGTGTGTGTGTGTGTGTGTGTGTGTGCGTGTGTGTGAATGGCGTGGGAAGATATGCAATGCGGCTTGGCTGACTGAAATGAAGGGGCATCAAAATTTCAATAATCTGTACATTTGTATATAGCTATTTCCATTTGGAGCCATTCAAGTTATCTTTTTTTTTTCATTCATTTTATTTGTTTGTTGTGTTCTTTTTATGTTGGACATGTGCTGCTGCCAAAAAGAAAATCTCTGTACTAAAGTATAGACAATAAATGTTGTGTATTGTGTATTGCGTGTATTGTAAGAGGTGCAGAGAAATACACCCAGAAACTTCCCCAAAGAAGGGAGCGTTAAGATTCTCTACTCCCCCATACCATAAAAAAGATAAATAAATAAATAACTGAATAAAGTTGTGTGTTTTTTTTTAATCCTACAACTACAGATATTGAAACTTTGGTGATAATATCTTCGAATATCCATTAAAATGTGAAGGGTGATACTTATATATCATTTAATTGTAAAGTATGAGGTAACTATTTCTGGTTATTCGCCAAAAAGTAAAGAGCGTTGCCAATATATAATCTCTTTGTAAACTGTGGTGACAATATTTCTCATTATCATGAATAAAAAGAAGGGTGATACACATACATAATCTGTTCGTAAGCTGTCGTGATAATATTTCAAGATGCCTACCAAAAAGTGAAAAATGATAATTATCTGTATACATGCTGTTCGTCAACTAAGCGACAGTCATTATTTCTACGTATCCTGATACCAAAACGTGAAGGGTGGTACCCATATAATTATGACATCGGAAACTGCAGTGACATTTCGTTATCCACCAAGAAGTGAATGGCGATACCATATACAGTCTCTCTGTCAACAGTGTCTATTCGATAAGAAAATGACCTAAGTACCGTCATTATCAGCAGCTATTCCGTGGAGTGATGGCCTAGAGGTAACGCGTCCGCCTAGGAAGCGAGAGAATCTGAGCGCGCTGGTTCGAATCACGGCTCAGCCGCCGATATTTTCTCCCCCTCCACTAGACCTTGAGTGGTGGTCTGGACGCTAGTCATTCGGATGAGACGATAAACCGAGGTCCCGTGTGCAGCACGCACTTGGCGCACGTAAAAGAATCCACGGCAACAAAAGGGTTGTTCCTGGCAAAATTATGTAGAAAAATCCACGTCTATAGGAAAAACAAATAAAACTGCACGCAGGAAAAAAAAATAAATAAAAAAATGGGTGGCGCTGTAGTATAGCGACGCTCTCCCAAGGAGAAATCTGTTGTGATAAAAAGAAATACAAATACAAATAGAAATACAAACATTTTTGTTTTCTTTGTCTTTTTTCCCCCGAGCCAGTTGTCCAGTAGAGACAAAATACCCGGAATCATGTAACATGTTACAAAGTTCTTTATCATATTCTTCGGTGTCAGTCAAGATTTGAAATTACCTCAACAGAGTCGGCGACATTTAACACCAATTTGTCTTGCCTATTGTTCTGAATCAGGCAAGCGCCATTTTGAAAATAGACCTACAGTTTCTCAAGAACAACATGTGAATTTCAAATCATGCTTTCAGTTTCGAAACATTACGATACTGTCAATTTTTCCCCAGACACCACGAAAGGTTTGTAGATCTCAGATGGCGTGTTAGTATCCACGCTATCAGACTAATTATTTAAAGTTTTATATAACAAAAAGAAAAAAAAAAATCGGTCACACTCTGCAAAGCAAAAACACCTCCACCCGTCCCTAGGCCGCCAGCGGAAAGACTCGGTAGTTGAACTTGAACCCGAAATGGTACTCGTAAAGGCCGTCAGTGAACAAGTCGATGTACCAGAGCTGGCCGGTCAGCTGAAAGGTCTTGTTCAGGGCGCTGTCGTTACCGCAGTAGCGGACCTCATCCTTGTTGATGATGACGTAGTCAGTGGCACAGGGAGGCCCACTCTCAAGGTCGTAGGCTCCGGTCACCTCCACCATCTGCGTCCGGGACTGGGAGAGGGTGACGGTGATGGTGGCTGGGTTCAGGTTCAGAGGGTAGACGTTGGGGTAGTCCGGACTGCAATGATGATGGTGATTGTTGATGATGGTATTGATGATGATGATGATGATGATGAGGATGATGGTGATACTGATGGTGATGATGGTGATGGCGAAGGTGATGATGATGATGATGATGATGATGATGATGATGATGATGATGGTGATGGTGATGGTGATGATGATGGTGATGATGATAGTGATGGTGGTGATGATGATGGTGGTGATGATGACAATGGTGATGACGATGTTAGTGTTGATGATGATGATGATGAATATGATGATGATGATAATACTATTACTAATATAGTAATAACAACAATAATAAAAGTAGTAGTAGTAGAAGTAGTAGTAGTAGAAGTATGAGTAGTAGTAGTGATATATATATATATATATATATATATATATATATATATATATATATATAGAGAGAGAGAGAGAGAGAGAGAGAGAGAGAGAGAAGATATACCCATAGTGTGTCATTTATAAGCATAAACTATTAGCATTGTTAAATGAAAACGAAAAAGAGTACATGGAAAGTTGTGCTATCGAAAAGACTGAAATAGAGACTGTGTACATGTTTACTATCATTGTTTATGAGCAGAAAAAGTGGCATTGTTCAATGAAAACAAATCCGTAACTGATGGTCTGAAACGCATGGGCATATAGGTTTGGTTTTTACAGGAAGGCTGAATGCGAAACGGTTAATACTGCGTTCCAACATTGACAAGCAAAATCATCGGTATTAGCACACACACACACACACACACACACACACACACACACACACACACACACACCATCCATCCATCTTCGTTTCATTTTGTTTATTTGTATCACACCCCTTTTCAATTAATTAGCAGATAAAATTATTATATTTCTAAAGAAAATGCAAAATAGCCATTGTTTCGCTCATTTCAGGGGTATAATCATCACCGTAGATAATCAGACAATAAACAGATGAACAGACCTACCTGTAAATGATGCCTTCGTCGCCTTGATAGTCAGTGACGAATACCGCTGTCAACAAGAGAGAATGACCTGATTAAAGAATTGTCTGGCGCGGCGACGACGGGGACGACGAAGTAGAAGAAGAAGACCAACAACAACAATAACAAAAACAACTACTGTAATAACAACAACAATGACAACAGAAGACGAACAACAACAACACTAATTACAATAGAAACAAAACAGACTAATAATGATGATAATGATAATGATTATTAAGAAGAAAAATGATAATATTGATAATGATGATAATGATAGAAATTAGAAGAAGAAGAAGAAGAATGATATTGATAATGAGAAGAAGAAGAAGAAGAAGAACAAGAACAACAACAACAACAATGACGACGACGACGACAACAACACCAACAACAAAAACAGAACAATAAGAACAAGAACAGCAACATCAATAACTACAACTACAACACATGAAAGACAAGAACAACAAAACAGGAAACAACAACAAACAAACGAACAACAAGAGAGGCAATGCCCTCAAGACTCACTTGTGATATGCGTTCCAACAAACGAAAAAACAAGAAACAAGTACTGATGGCATGATTTCATACCCAAAGGAAATAGGGGTTAAAACTGTTGGAATTCCCATCGTACTTTCAGCTGGTATACTGAATGCTTACAAGACAACGTTTAGCAAAAAACGTTTATTCTGTATATGGTGAACAGATTACACGAAACCATATCTTATCTTATTTCAGTTCAAAGGATTGTCGGCTCACTCCCAATGTAAAGTCAGTACCGTTCCAGAACAAAAAATACAAGAAATAATGTCTAACCATTTACTTTCATTCGAAATTGCTAAATTCCTGTTACATAGTCCATTATAGGAGTACTTATGTGATGCGCCCTACAGCTATTTATCCACTATCATTCATGTTGTTGTTGTTATCATTATCATTATAATTATATTTTTGGTTCTTCTTGTTCTTGTTCTTAACTGCCGTTACACATTAAGATTTACGGATTGTTGATTCCTCTGCTCTACTGATCCTTTCTCTGTATATCCCCATTTAACAAGCACCCCAACACACACACACACACACACACACACACACACACACACACACACACACACACACACACACACACACACACACACACACACACACACACACACACACACACACACACACACACACACACACACACACAGGAGAGAATGAGAGAGAGAGAGACAGAGACAGAACGAACAAACGAACAAAATGTTTGAATGAACTTTGGCTATGGACCACAATTTAATACCAGGGGACTGGGGTGGATGGGCCATACTGTTCATGGACCTAGCATTTTACTTAATTATCTCCTTTTGATCGCATGGAAAATAAATTTTAATACTTGACAATTTCTCTGCTCGTTGTTTGATCGAATAGGTAGGTGCACTAGGAAACATGATTATGTACACACACACACACACACACACACACACACACACACACACACACACACACACACACACACACAGAGGTGCATGACACGTCTAATATCACTCGTTCTTGTTCTAGTTGCTTATAGTCCAGCCGACCGCACGGGGCCACATCAGGACTGTCAAACCATACAATGCTCCACCGAGTCAACATAAAACTGTCACACCTAAAAAAAAAAAAAAAAAAAAAAAAAAAATCCCACTGAGACAAACTTAATATCACTCAAAGTGAAAAGACGTTAAATGAAGGTAGAAAGCAAGCAAAACAAGAAAGAAAGAAAGAAAGAAAGAAAGAAACACACAAAACAAACACGAAAGATACACATACGACGTATGCATTTGAAGGAAGGAGCCGACCACAGGCCGGTGTCCAGACAGGTGATCTGTGCGGGTCCGTCGACCAGGGTGAGATCCGGGTGACAGGTGTAGGTCAGCACACTGCCCATCTGGCTGGAGTTGCCCGACGACAGGGTGGTGCCCGGGGGAATGGGGAAGGGGCTGGGGCACACTGCTCACACATGCGCACAGACGTGCAGATACACACACATACACACAGAGAAAAAAAACCCCAAAACAAACAGAAACACACACACACACACACACACACACACACACACACACACACACACACACATATATATATGTATATATATATATACATACATATATACATACATATATATATATATATATATATATATATACAGAGACACGCAGAACGCAGCGACACACGTGCGCGCGCGCGCACGCACACACACACACACACACAAGTACCATCACCTCCACACCCCCACCTCTCACTCACACACACACACACACACACACACACACACACACACACACACACACACACACACACACACACACACGACATGTCTAATATCACTCAAAGTGAAAAGGCGTTAAATTAAAGAAGGCACACACACACACACACACACACACACACACACACACACACACACACACACACACACACACACACACACACCACGGAGTAATATCAATAGAATTCATTCATCTATTTACACCTCCGTGCACACACAGACACACACACAGAAACTTGGTAAAGAGTCAAACTGGGAACATGCGAACTGGGATCACCAATACAGATTATCAATCAGTGAACTGGATGTATAATTATTCCGTCTGCATGCTGGTGATCTGATACACTGATCTAAGAATAGCACATACGCAATCCACCTATTTTTAGAGCAATGACGTCTCCTACCGACATGACAGCTAAAGGTGGGCGTGGTCCAGGTTCCCTGAGCGGTACACACAATCTGTGCTGGCTCGTTCATCATGATGAAGTGGGGGACCGCGCACCTGTAGAGGAGTTTGGTTCCCAGTTTGCGGGGAGCCCAAGTCGGGAGGGCGTTGGGCACGGCCGGAGGCTTCCCACATACTGCCAGACAGAAATAACAGTGGCCGTTGTTTTTTTGTTTTTTTTTGTTTTGTTTGTTTGTGTTTTTTTCCTCCTGTTTTTCATGAATGGATGGGTGTACGAACAGGTGTATGGATAATTGCATGGATGAATGAATTTTCAAATGTTATTTTCTGTTGTGTGATTTGATCATTTAAAAAAAAGAGGAAGAAGAAAAAGAAGAAGACACCAGCCGCCGTGGCGAAGTGGTTAGCGTCGCGGACTGACGGCTGGGAGGACACGGGTTCGAATCCCAGCGGAATTGGGGGTTTTTCTGCCCGTGGCCGGCTCCTACCCAGATTTGAGTATGCTGTGGGCTTAAATGGCGAGACTGGGACTACATAGTCGAGTGTCATCCACTTCAAGGATGCGTCTTTGGGTGTGTTGCTCTAATTACTTGACCAACACTGCAAGTGTCTGTTTCTCTCGGGCCTGATTAACGCCGGGATATCATTATGACAGGAAGCGTAGAGTACAGCCTTGTCACGCAGTCCCAAACTAAAATGGACCTCCATGGCAACATCGTCATCGTCATCGTCATCGTCCTCCTCCTCCACCATCATCAAAATAGACAAAACAGTCTCAAAGTCTGTGGCCTTTCATGCTCTGCTCTCATGGTGACCTCAGTTTCGAATGCCCCTCCACTTCTGTGCTTGGGGTGAGTCCTGTTAATGTCTTCGGTGTCGGCAGATTCATGGGGGGCTGTTGTTTGAGGGACGTGGTGGCGGTCTCCACTCTGGGAGGGAAGCTCACTCAGTCTGGCTCCGCGACTAAGCCATTATTGTCGTTAGTTGGGGGCTTAGTAGGTGGTGTCCTAAGTACAGGCACCACTGAACACCACCGAAGTGAGTCAGCAGCAGTGCAGGGTCTCCTCTGGTCTGTGGTCTCCTGGCGACCTAACATCGATGGTTCCCTGAGGACTGCCGACGCTGGAACTGTGACGGACGAACCCGGGTGTGGCCGTGTATGGGGGAATCTAAATGAGCAGCGTGGGAGTAATGCCACTGAAACGGTGCAGATGATGGGGCAGCAAAAAAAACAAAAAAAAAACAACAAAAAAAACAAAACAAAAAAAACAAACAACAACAACAACAACAACAACAAAAAAAGCAAAAGAAGACGGAGGAGAAGAAGAAGATGAAGAAATACATTTCCGTACTATGACTTTCTTGTGAAGGATAACGTAGAAGCAAAATTTTGTTTCAAAAAATAAAATAAAATAAAGATTTAAAAAGAAATGACAAACTGAATACAGAAGTTAGCAGGACAAAGACTTTCAGAATGGTTGAGAATATTCAGGAGATTTTAAGTTTATGGTTTCCGATAAGACTAATTCGCAAAATACTTACCAACTCACAAATGCTGTTCTGTCACACATGGGAGTCAAAACTGCTCTTTTTGCCACAATGAGAAGAACACCACTGAACATCAAGTTTGTTTTGGAGATGCACACATGCATCAGGAGTCAGAGCAAGTAACCAATGACAGATGCAAAGACATTTCACCTTTCTCCCTAAATGAGGCGGACATGATTCTCATTTCAAATCTTATAATGTATCAAAACTTCATTTAACTTTTTACAAAATTCTACATCTATAAATGCAAAATGAAAGAAGAAATAGGTGTACCTCTGTTCCATGTATTTAGTCAGTTGTATGAACCACATATCAAACAGGAAAAAATATCATTGATTTTGTTCACTAAAGATAATAATAATGTGTGTGTGTGTGTGTGTGTGTGTGTGTGTGT
>NC_134880.1:49325536-49380536 GCF_041734735.1 Babylonia areolata | reverse complement strand
AAAAACCTGCACCTCTGCGGATACCGCTTACACTCTTGAGCGCACCATCGGAAACCTCTGGGATGGAAACGAACGAAGTAGGTCAAGTACTGAGGCCGAGTGTTGACCATGACCAAGGACGTGAGATCCACGACTCCCGAGGCCACAAATGACGACCAGAGGACGGGAAGGAGCAGCAGGGGAAGTGCAGATATGAAGGTCAAGGTCATCGGGCGGAAGAGGAGGGAGGGTGGTGGTGGCGAAGGAGGTGTTGGGGGGCGAGGACGACGAGGCATGGAAACCAGTAACCTCGCGGTCGTCGAACTACTGCTGTTTCAAAGCCAGGCCTTGCCGCGTTGTGTGTGTGTGTGTGTGTGTGTGTGTGTGTGTGTGTGTGTGTGTGTGTGTGTGTGTGTGATTTGGATCTGAAAAGTAACAATGATGACGATGATGACAACGACACGACGATAGCATCTTCAACAGGAACAACAACAGCAAGAACAGCAGCAGTAGCAACAACAACAATCGTAATCATAATCATAATCATAATATAATGATGATGACGATGATGGTAATAATAGTAATAATTATAGTAATGATATTAAAACTAATTCTACTACTACTACTACTACTACTACTACTACTACTACTACTACTACTAGTGATAATAATAACAACAGTAATAATACTAATAATGAAAATACTAGTAATAACTAAATACTAATACTACTAATGATAATAACAATAATGATAATCATTATCATCATCATAATCATAATAAAAATGATAATGAAACAAAACAATAACAATAATGATAATGATGATAACAATGATAAAAATGATAGTAGTAGTAGTAGTAGTCATCATCATCATAATAATAATAATCATCATCATTATCCTACAATCATAACAATAATGGACTTTCTAATACAATACACGACCGTGCAGCACTAACTAACTAACTATACATTTTTTTCTGTCTCTGAGTGTATTTGTTTTACTATTAAAGTAGAATTTCCTTCATAATTTTGCCAGGGACAACTCTTCTGTCTTTTACGTGCTGTAAGTATTATGCTTCACTCGGGGCCTCGTTTTATCGTCTCCCCCGAACAATTCTGGCATTTCGAATTTCGTGAGAACCGCATCTTGTCTCCAGCAAAGACAGAAAAGGTCGTGCAGATGGCGTTGATAAGGTTAAAGGTTAGAGGTCCCATATAGTCTTCCGCAGTCATCGGGCCTGTGAATTCATGTCCACCGTGTCTAGAGCACGGCATAGGAAGGCAGGGAATTCATGTCCACTGTGTCTAGAGCACGGCACAGGAAGGCAGTGAATTCATGTCCACTGTGTCTAGAGCACGGCACAGGAAGACAGTGAATTCATGTCCACCGTGTCTAGAGCACGGCACAGGAAGGCAGTGAATTCGTGTCCACTGTGTCTAGAGCACGGAACAGGAAGGTAGTGAATTCATGTCCACTGTGTCTAGAGCACGGGACAAGAAGACAGTGAATTCATGTCCACTGTGTCTAGAGCACGGGACAAGAAGACAGTGAATTCATGTCCACTGTGTCTATAGCACGGCACAGGAAGGCAGTGAATTCATGTCCACTGTGTCTATAGCACGGCACAGGAAGGCAGTGAATTCATGTCCATTGTGTCTAGAGCACGGCACAGGAAGGCAGTGAATTCATGTCCACTGTGTCTAGAGGACGGCACAGGATGGCAGTGAATTCATGTCCACTGTGTCTATAGCACGGCACAGGATGGCAGTGAATTCATGTCCACTGTGTCTAGAGCACGGCATAGGAAGGCAGTGAATTCATGGCCACTGTGTCTTATAGCACGGCATAGGAAGGCAGTGAATTCATGTCCACTGTGTCTGGAGCACGGCACAGGAAGGCAGTGAATTCATGTCCACTGTGTCTAGAGCACGGCACAGGAAGGCAGTGAATTCATGTCCACTGTGTCTGGAGCACGGCACAGGAAGGCAGTGAATTCATGTCCACTGTGTCTGGAGCACGGCACAGGAAGGCAGTGAATTCATGTCCACTGTGTCTGGAGCACGGCACAGGAAGGCAGTGAATTCATGTCCACTGTGTCTAGAGCACGGCATAGGAAGACAATGGATTCATGTCCACCGTGTCTAGAGCACGGCATGGGAAGGCAGTGAATTCATGTCCACTGTGTCTGGAGCACGGCATGGGAAGGCAGTGAATTCATGTCCACTGTGTCTGGAGCACGGCACAGGAAGGCAGTGAATTCATGTCCACTGTGTCTAGAGCACGGCACAGGAAGGCAGTGAATTCATGTCCACTGTGTCTGGAGCACGGCATGGGAAGGCAGGGCCCAGTCCTCGCCTTCCGTCGTTTTAACCGTCCCCAACCAAAGTCAGGGTTACCCATTCACGCCTAGGTGAAGTGAGAAAGATCCGAACAAAGTGCCTTTCGTAAGGACACAGGACCATGCCGAAACAGGGCCTCGAACCCTGATCACTGGCGAACACTGGACCAGAGGTTCAACTACGTCTGATTGATTCTGCCACTGCGCCACCATTGATGGGGGAAACAGGAAATTAAGATTTCTCTCCCTTCATCACTTTTGGTGACAAAGAATCATTTTTGGTGTTGTGGTAAAAAAAATCAACCCCCCCCCACCCCCCATAAATGACCGTACCCACACGTTAAATGAATACACACTGTGAATATCTGTATACATTATATGTACTCTGTGTGTGTGTGTGTGTGTGTGTGTGTGTGTGTGTGTGTGTGTTTCTCTGTCTGTCTATCTGTCTCCCTGTTTGTCTGTCTGTAACACACACACACACACACACACACACACACACACACACACACACACACACACACCCGCTCCTCCTCCTCCCAGCTTTAAGTTCCACCCTTACATGGTTCTACCTTTCAATATCACCCGTTTCCATTGGATATGTTTATTGCGGTTACAACAGCCTCATTCCGACCTTTCATTTTTATCTGTTCATGATTTAACAAACATGAAGCAAGATGAAAAACAACAACAAAAAAACAAAGCAAAGAAATAAACAAACAAACTAATACCACATTAGATCAGACCAAGTTACCTGTTGAAGCTGGTCGAAGGAAGAGGTAGATGGTTATCGTCACCTTCCTAAAACGGCGACCGGCGTGTGGAACGAATAGAAGCTACGAGATAGCTTCAGCTGTAAAACAGCGACAGGCGTGTGGAACGAAGTTAACAGACAGCTTCAGCTGTAAAACAGCGACAGGCGTGTGGAACAAAACTAACATACAGCTTCAGCTGTAAAACAGCGACTGGCGTGTGGAACGAAGCTAACAGACAGCTTCAGCTGTAAAACAGCGACCGGCGTGTGGAACGAAGCTAACAGACAGCTTCAGCTGTAAAACAGCGACCACCGTGTGGAACGAAGCTGATAGACAGTTTCAGTCAGCTGTGAAGGTGTATGTGTCGATGACCACGGCGTTCATTGGCGAGATGTGGAACAACACGCGCTGTGAAGCAAGGAGGACTGAGCCAGCCCATGTCCCTCTCCCCTACCCAACTTCTTCTCCCCCGGACACGGATTCTTCTCCTTCTTCTTCTTCTTCGTTCGTGGGCTGCAACTCCCACGCTCACTCGTATGTAAACGAGCGAGCTTTTACGTGTATGGCCGTTTTTACTCTGCCATGTAGGCAGGCACACTCCGTTTTCGGGGGTGTGCATGCTGGGTATGTTCATGTTTCCATAACCCACTGAACGCTGACTGGAAAACAGGATCTTTAACGTGCGTATTTGATCTTCTGCGTGTGTTTACGCACGAAGGGGTTCAGGCACTAGCAAGTCTTCATATATGCTGACCTAGGAGATCGGAAAAATCTCCACCCTTTACCAACCATGCAGGCGCTGTTACGAGATTCGAACCCGGGACCTTCCGATTGAAAGTCCAACGCTTTAACCACTCGACTATTGCGTGCGCCCGTCGGACACTGATGATTTATGTTATTTCAGTCCACGTGATGAAAAGACTTCATTAAGATTTGATCCTTGTGTGGCATCTCAAACGAAATGAAGATTGAATACGAAACACAGCATCCGATCGATTTTTTGGTGTTTATATCTATATCATTATTTACTAACTTCTTAGCTCGTTGTAGAGCTTAATGCTTATCATATCAAACGACAAAGAAAGTCCAGGGGGGAAAAAATCACCGTTTGAAAAGTGATTTAATCCTTGCATTTCAACAGCCAAGTACACCTAAAACCCGTTTTGTTTATGAAAGTAAATTTGTGAAACCGGCAGAATATCCTTCACTTAAATCAGTTAAACGAAAACAATACAAATAAACTGAACAGATTGTGTCGGCTTTTGTGCAAGCTTTCAAGTGAGAGAAGTTTGTATGAAAACCGACCTGAAAAACAACAACAACAACAACAAAAAAAAACATCCAAAAAACCTGCTGTTAAATTTGATGTGGGGGGTGTTATCTACACGACGTACCTTCTACTGCTGTCAGCCACTTCCCTCATCTGCACCACATTCCATGCTTCCATGTGAAATTAGAATTCCTCTTTGTGGGGCTACACAGCCCTGTCTTTTGACTCTGTTGCATCAGTAAGCTCCGATACTTCACCAGCAACAAAACCCTTGATCTCTCGCCTTTAATAAACCAGCACTTGTGCCGCAAAGGTCCATTCTCAGACAACTCGCCCGCAATGAGGTGTAGTAGGAAAAAAAAAAAAAGAAAAAAAAGTGGCTCACCGCATCAGTGGTAATTGTGCACACGGTAGACGCGATACATTGAACCTTCAAAGAGAGAAAAGGCAGAAATTATAATAATAATAATAATAATAATAATATCTATATAGCGCTGAATCTTGTGCAGAGACAAATCTAGACGCTTTCGCACCAGTCATTCACACGCATGCATAACTCTAAAACTGAAGAAACTGAGAACAAGGAAGAGGCAGGGGACAGTGGCTATCTTGTGAAGAGGTGTGTTTTAAGGCCAGACTTGAAACAGCTAAGTGCTGAGAACTGATACGCTGTTTATGCATTACGAAAATACTCCATTGAAACAAACAAAGCAGATCAAGGCCTTTACAAGAGAGACAGAGGTTTTTTTTTTTTTTTTTTTTTTTTACATAATGACCGGATTGAGAGAGAGAGAGAGAGAGAGAGAGAGAGAGAGAGAGAGAGAGAGAGAGAGAGAGAGAGAAAAGTAACGACAGAGTATAAGGATGAGGGAACGAAATTAAAAAAAAAAAAATGAAAAGGTTGGGCGTAGGGTTGAATGGAAGCTGGAGGTAGAATGTATTGTATTGTATTATTGTATTGTACTGTATTGTATTGCATTAGTGTTTTGTCACAAGAGAGTTCTCTGTACGAAATTCGGGCTGCTCTCTCCCCAGGGAGAGCGTGTCGCTACATTGGAAAGCGCCACCTTTTTTTGTCTGCCTGCGAGTATATTTGTTTTCCTACCGAAGTGGATTATTCTACGCAATTTAGCCAGGGACAACCCTTTTGTTGCCGTGTGTGTGTGTGTGTGACGTGCTCTAAGTGCATGTTGAACACGGGACCTCGGTTTATCGTCTCATCCGAATGATTAGCGTCCAAACTGTCACTCAAGGTCTGGTAATAATGAGAATAATAAGATGCAGGCTTGTATAGCGCAGTGGTGGTGGTGGTGGTGGTAGTGTGTGTCCATCAAGATCGATGATGACCATCGTTGTCATCCAGCTGGGGGATGGGGTGGTGGTGGTGGGGAAGGGATGCTCATGAGTCTATCTGTGAATGCGCAGATGGCTGAATAGTCCAATCTGCGCACGAAATGTTCGCTGACAGCTGGGACAAACAAAGACAGGCATATCATTGTCTGGGAGCTTGTTTGCCCGTGACTTTCTGGCCTGCCTCTTCTGAACAGATGGGGCTCACCGCGCTTTGCAACAAAACACACAAATTTAAGACTGAGTGACGTAAAAAATATGTACAAAATCAAGACAATCTCACACGACATTGGCTAAAATATACATATTTAAGACTAAGTAACATAAAAATATGTAAATCAACACAGGCACCATTAGTCTCAAATCACACAGGAACAAACCACAGTAAAACAAGGCACATCACATTCAAAGTAAAAAATAAACACCAAGGAACTAGCATCACACACACACACACACACACACACACACACACATCATTACAGATTCATACAATCAACACAAACAGCACATCCGGCAATGATATCACAGCAAGCATATGCAGGAAAAGATTCAGTGAAAAAAAAAAGAGTACAGTTTGAAAAGATACTTTTTGAGCGCTCTCTTTGAATGCGGGTGTTGGGGTGTAACGGAGGTGTGAGGGTAGTGAATTCCACTGTTTGGTAGAGGGGGTGGGGGTGGGGACGAGGGGTGGGGTGGGGGTGATATTAGCAAGTGTGTGGATCGAACCAGTGCTCTCAGACCCTCTCGCTTCTTAGGCGGACACTGTTATTGCTTGGTCAACTCTGTGGAAAGAGATTGATTTTATATATAAAACAAACAAACAAACAAAAAAAACAGCTGTTATTGCTTGGTCAACTCTGTGGAAAGAGATTGATTTTATTTAAAAAAGAAAAAAAAAGAAAAAAAGCTGTTATTGCTTGGTCAACTCTGTGGAAAGAGATTGATTTTATAAAAAATAAAAATAAAATAAAAAGAAAAAAAAGAAAAAAAGCTGTTATTGCTTGGTCAACTCTGTGGAAAGAGATTGATTTTATAAAAAAAAAAAAAAAAAAAAAAGAAAAAAAAAAAGAAAAAAAAAGCTGTTATTGCTTGGTCAACTCTGTGGAAAGAGATTGATTTTATAAATAAAACAAAAATGTCTAGAACCGGGCACCGAGAACAAGAGATGAAGAGAAAGGGGGATAAGTCATCCAGAACCCATTAAACATGTTACTGCTCAGAGACGTCAAGTCGTACATAACTCATATGTTACTACAAAGAGAGGTCAACTCATACATAACTCATATGTTACTACAAAAAGAGGTCAACTCATACAGAACTCATATGTTACTACAAAGAGAGGTCAACTCATACATAACTCATATGTTACTACAAAAAGAGGTCAACTCATACAGAACTCATAATACGTTTTACTACAAAGAGAGGTCAAGTCATACAGAACTCATAATACATGTTACTACAATGAGATGTCAAGTCATACAGAACTCATAATACATGTTACTACAATGAGATGTCAAGTCAAACAAAACTCATAATACATGTTACTACAAAGAGAGGTCAAGTCATACAGAACTCATAATACATGTTACTACAAAGAGAAGTCAGTTCATACAGAACTCATAATACATGTTACTACAACAAGGTCAAGTCATACAGATTTAATAATACAATTTGCTACAAAGACGTCAAGTCATACAGAACTCATAATACATGTTACCACAAAGAGGTCAAGTCATACAAAACTCACAATACATGTTACTACAAAGAGAGGTCAAGTCATACAAAACTCACAATACATGTTACTACAAAGAGAGGTCAAGTCATACAGAACTCATAATACATGTTACTACAAAGAGAAGTCAAGTCATACAAAACTCATAATACATGTTACTACAAAGAGAGGTCAAGCCATACAAATTCATGATACATGTTACATAACGAATAGCAAATGTGTGTATGTAACTTTGTCTTTAGTTTATCAAGTTTAGAGTTATGCTTGCGTCAGTGTGAATGACTGGTTTGAAAGGGCTTTGATTTATCTCTGCATTAGATTCAGCGCTATATAAATACCAATTATTGTTGTTGTTGTTGTTGCTGCTGCTGTTATCATTGTTATTATTATTATTATTATCATGAGAAACAGAGACAGACACAGAGAGACAGAGAGACAGCTCGCACGCGTGATGACAGCAATCCTCGCACAGGCCTACCCAACACTGCGTCTTAATAGCAGGACAGAAAAGGACAGAATGAAAGAGCAGTTTTATAAATCCGCAATGTATGGCGAGAATGACGTGTGATGTTACGGGTTTCATTCCGTGGTTTTGCTGGATTGCACAGTTTCGCTATATTTCTCGTGATTGAGTCAAAAGATAATGACCCCAAAACCATTGTTCTGAAAATAAGTGGATAGTGCATGCCTTATTTGAGCCCCTTTGCTAACTGAAGCCAGCGGAAGTGTTCAATCAGCCATTTGGCCACTCGTGTCAGTACAGCGCGAAGCGGTAACTTCATATAATATGTAGCCGAGCGCTCAGCTGGCTACGATGACTGCTTCACGGCAAGCTTTCTCTTGCTCGCAGCGTTAGTTAAGGATTGCATCCCTGTGTGTGCCTCCACAGCAAGTTTGAGCTACGTGTCACTGCGATGTTTTCCTGTAATAACTTTGGTAAATAAATCATTGGCAGATATCAGTCAATACACAACATTTGGCATGTCGTGGGGGCAAGCATAACACGATTTCATCGAAGATACACGGTTACAGTTCATAAACTACCATCACTTAGCAGACGACTTCTCAACGGACTGACAGCCGGATACGAGTCTCAGTATGGCGTCCAGTTGGCTTCAGCTTTCCTGGTCATTGAGCTACCCATCTAATTTTAGAACAGTGCCCCAAAACTCCCTTGTAAGTGATGTTTTTCCTCTGCAGCGTTTTCCACCCAAACAGCACAAACGATTTTTTTTTCTTCATCTCACTAAGTAAATGATATGATTTGTGTAAGTGCAAGTGCTGGTTCGTATGAAGAAAATATGATTTTTGTTTGAATGTTTCATTCTTATGTGAAAGTATGGGATTTGGGCATTTATTACACGCGTTGAAAATGACCCCCAATGCTAATGAAGAAAAAAAAATTATAAAAGCGAGTTTTCATTTTGGTGACAAATATAGAATAAACACTCATCATGTTTCCCCAGTTGAGGACATTCGATTTATATTGAAACAAACACAACAACTTAAAAGTGTGAAACCACATATAAAACACGATTCTGAAGGGGGAAAAAAAAAAAAAAAAAAAATATATATATATATAATGACAGGCTGTAAATGCGAGTCTGTAGAAAACAAATCTAAACAAAGAAAATAGTTGCATTAAGACATGATTTATTAGTATAGAATCACCGAAAAAAACAACACAGGTGTTAAATTACTGCACAGTGCAGTGCCAATTTCCTAACCAGCACTGCAACGATCTGTTGTATCTCTCGGCTCTGGCTGACGCTGGGGAAAAAGACGAAAGGAAGCGAAGTATCTTACGCCGATTAAGAAGTGCAGAATTTGTCCTTCAGTAGAATATCACACAGATAAAGAACTGTGCGTGAATTATGTGCATGTATGTGGCTGGGAGAGTTCTTTTTTTTCTTTTCTTTTTTGTTTGTTGTTTGTTGTTGTTGTTGTTGTTGTTTTCACGGCCAATGAAGAAAGACACGTGAAGAGCACTAAAAAAAATTGAAAGAAAAGAAGAGTGAGACCATGTGCTCCGTGATCTCGCATGCAACTGAGGAAAAAAAAAAAAAAAAGGTAGCGAAGTTTATCTTGCAGCCTCGTCAAAAAGTCCAAAACCTAAACGAACTTCTATATCTGCTTCATTTTATCATCCCCATTTATCATCAAAATATTATAGATTAAAAAAAAAAAAAAAAAAATCCGAAATTCTGTAGCTTTTCACATGACATGATCATGGTAACTTCAGTTTAGATTTAACCCCCTCTGCACCCCGTGCCCACTCCTCCCAGCCCATCATCTTTTCATCTAATAGCGGCGTTAGGGTAGTGTCACTGAAATGACGTGGACAACAGGACAGCAGCAACACTGGCGACAACAGCAACAACAAAAACAACTGCAACAGCAACAACAACAACAACAAAACAAAAAAAAGTTAAATTGGAGAAAGAAACGACCCCCCCCCCCCCCCAAAAAAAAAAAAAAAAAAAAAAAGACACAACAACAACAACAAAAAACAAAAACAAAACAAAACAAAAAAACAACAAAGAGCATGGAATATAAAATAAGGAACGAAAATATCATGAAATATTCACACGACGCACTCTTGGCACAACAAAGAACGGAACAGGCGGTGTAAACAGAATGCAGCAGTGTCCATAACGAATCAGCTGCTTGTGTATCTCCTCCCTCAGTGATACAACTGCGTGGCAGTTCACGTGACGGTCACGGCTGGTCTCGCGTCCATGCACAGGCACGTGCCATTTTGAATAATTCAAATGCCTTGCTCCGAATTTATCCACCCTCTCTCTCTCTCCCTCCGCCGCCCCACCCTTCCTCCTAATCATCTCACTACGATGTGTTAGGAAGTTTGACACTCGTTCTCTCCATAGCGTTCATTTTGTCTCCTATCCTCTGCCCACTTATCTCATGTCTCCAAGGCTGTTACTTTAACAGACATGCAAGCCTTGCAGCAAGTGTATACTTTCTAAATAATGTAGACTTTACACAATGCAGCTGCCACGAATGTTTTGAAAAGCACTGGATCACGATCACTAGCATGTTAGTCGAAGAACACAACAGGACTTTTTCGTGACATAAAAAAAGAAAGAAAAAAAAGTGAGAATGAAAATAAAAAACAAAGAAAGACTAAAGAACGAAACGAAATGTTGGTTAACCTTTCACGTGGGAAGAGGGGCGTGGCCTGTGGTGGGATTTTACTTATGGTAGCAGTTAATGTGTGTCTGCATGTTTTACATTTATTTGCTTATCATATCATATCATATCATATCATTGTTGTCTTTTTATTTATTTATTTAGTTATTATATTTTATTTCATTTTATTTGTGTATTTATTTATTTATTTATATTATTGTCATATGCTTACAGTTGACTTCATCAAGTTTTTGCGCCTTATAAATATTATCATTATTAGTAGTAGTTCTCTTTTATGTGTTTATCAATTATTTATTTATTTACTTATTTCTTTTTATTTTATTTATTTATTTATTTATTTTTTGTTTCCTTGTTTTGTTTTATTTCATTTTATGTTATTTTATTTATTATTTTATTTTATTTTAGTTTAGTTTATTTATTAATTTTGTTATTATTATTATTATTATTATTATTATTTATTTATTTATTTATTTTTTATTCATTTATTTTCTCAAGGCCTGACTAAGCTCGTTGGGTTACGCTGCTGGTCAGGCATCTGCTTGGCAGATGTGGTGTAGCGTATATGGATTTGTCCGAACGCAGTGACGCCTCCTAGAGCTACTGATACTGATACTGATACTGGTGTCAGTTAGGAGGGAAGGGAAATTCAGTGTTTCAATAACAGTGAGCTAAAAATAAAATGGAATGAAATGGAACAGAATAGAATGCCTTCTTTTTGCTAAGTGTATCAGGGTCACAAAGACTTCAGGAGGTGGTACATAAACGAATACAAGCATACACTGAAAACCATAATTACTGTAACACAAATTATTTTACGAGGAGAACATGAGTTAAGTTAGGCATCCATGTATGCTACTTTGAACAGAAAGCTGGTTATATAAGCTTGTATAACCGTGTGAAAAAAATAATTTAAGAAGAATCAAATTGTTGCTACTATGTTAGTATTAGTATTATCATCAAGGTTAATATTTTCATTGTTGTTGTTGTCAGTGGTAGTTGCGGTAATAGTAGTTTTGTTTGTTTGTTTTTTTTGTGTTTTTGTTGTTGTTGTTGTTTTTCTTGTTTAGTTTAGTTTTGTCTTGCACTTCAACCTTCTTTTCATTGTCAAATAATGTGTGTATTTTCGCCATTGCGTTTGTGTATTGCTTGTTACATATGAACGAGCACGATATAAGCTCATGCTTGTTGTTGCTCAAGTCTTCTTAATTGAACGCTGTATTGCACCTTGTTTCTTGATATTAAAAATGTTTAAACCAAGAATCAAATCCTTTAAATCTTATCATTTTTTTCTGTTATCCATTCAAATTCTAAGATGACTGTTTACGGCTATTTGCATTTGATTGAGAGTTGCTGGCTTCAAAATTTTAATGCCCGTACATGGCAATGATCATTTGCGAGTTTTGAATCGTTATACAAGGACTGCGATCTTTGCATGCATGTGGTTGGCGTGGTTTTTGCTGTTTCATTTATTGGTTGACATGTTTTGATCGACATGGATTTTTTTTTCTCTCATCCGCTCATGTCTCTAGATTGTTGATGTTTCTGTCTGTAGAATGCCGAGAAATTATTCACTGTTTAATTAAGTCCGCATAGTGTTGTATTAATAAAATGTTTATTTACCGCTTATAATAATGTATGTTTGCAAACAGTCAATGCTCTTTATTTATTTCTTTTTTTCTTTCAAATTTATCCCAGCTGCATAAAAAAGTACTAAAAAGGTGTATTGGCTAGCATGTACAAATCAACGAGTATATTTACAGATTTAAAAAGTGGCACTTCTCAGAAATCATAATGAGATTTTCATACTTTGCTTTGGGTCAATTTCTGGTAGTTTATAGTATGTTCGATGGCTTCTACTGAAGAAACACTGGAGAACAAAAACACACAACCCTATGCAGAGACACAATGAAAGCGCTTACACACCAATCATTCACACACAAGCACAGCTCTGATTCGAAGGGATAAAAGATAAAACACTGATACATGTGAACAAAAAAAAAAAAAAAAAAAAAAAAAAAGACCCGAGAAAGAAAGGCAACGAAACTTTATGCCATATACTATGTGGCAGGACTGGCAATATCGTAAGTGTACTTGTAATAAATTTGCTCAATACAGACTTTTGAACACCACAGTATATGTGTGATGGAGCCATGTATTAAAATCAGAATGTGAAATGCAGTGACATAATTCAGCGGTAAAGTCCAACATGACTAAAAATTACCATAGATTGAGCCTAAATATCGTGACAGGCTTCTCTGTGTGAAATTCGGGCTGCTCTCCCCAGGGAAAGCGCGTCGCTACACTACAACGCCCCCCCCCCCCCCCCCCCCTCCACACACACACACCCTCCTTTTTTTTTTCCCCTGCGTGCAGCTTTATTTGTTTTTCTTATCGAAGTGGATTTTTCTTCAGAATTTTGCCAAGAACAACCCTTTTGTTGCCGTGGTTTCTTTTACGTGCGCTAAGTGCATGCTGCACACGGGACTTCAGTTTATCGTCTCATCCGAATGACTAGCGTCCAGACCACCACTCAAAGTCTGGTGGAGGGGGAGAAAATATAGGCGGCTGAGCCGTGATTCGAACCAGCGCGCTCAGATTCTCTCGCTCCCTAGGCGGACTCGCTACCTCTGTGGAAAACTCCGGACCAGAACTCGAGGTCTTGCATGTGGCGGGGGGCGAGAGGAGGTGGGGTGGGGGGTGGGGTGAGAGGGGAGGGGGGGGGGGTAAAAATCCCGGGAATAGAACCCTTGTTTCATAGTGCTATTATTAGTAGAACGCATTATCGCAAGGCCATCTCTCCACTCCAGGTAAAACAACAACAAAAACTATTATAAATTCTCCATCAATTCTCCATCTATGTCTACAGAGCTTAACTGAAAGAAAACCAAACAAACAAACAAACAAACAAACACTTGACTCTCATGATATTGTGGTTATGCTGTTGTTGGTTCTTTTCTTAAAAAAAACAACAACAACAACAACAAAACAACAAAAAACAAACAAAAACGTATGTTCAAGGCATTGTGATGGCATCAGTATTACATTATACTTTCTATGATGTATAATTTGTCAGTGGCCCCCTCCAGTAAGGGGCTTTGGTGTTGATTTGAATCAAACATGTCCTCTCTCCCCATCCACACCAGTGTGTGTGTGAGGAGTAGGATTTGTAGAACTTTGTGATCAGTTATACCAAAGTGATAAAATACGTGGGAAAAAAAGGAGAAGAGAGGAAGCAGGAGAAAGGGAGAGGGGAGGAGGGAAGATATAACTGTGTGTGTGCGTGTGTGTGTGTGTGTATGTGTGTGTGTGTGTCTGTGTGTGTGCACGTACACAGACTTCACAAACACGCTTGTACACCATCACCAACCCCCTCCGCACCTTCTCCCACATACTCACATACACAGTACTCTATTTCATCAGCAACTAAAGTAAACGACGACGACAACAACAACAACAAACCATAACAAAACAATACACTGTTCCAATACAATAAAAATGTTTTTTATTCTCCAGTTTGAAACCAGAATATCGTTTTTGGTTACCACCGCTGTGATGTTAACAAAACGAATCTATGGCAGAGTGATCAATAGAAAGAGACATCATAATTCACAATGAAAAATTCAGCACATAAAGATAAGGACACTCAGTGCCAGTATTCTTGCATAAAAGTTCACCGATGCATAACACACACACACACACACACACACACACACAAGAGAGAGATTCACGCGTACACTCTCGCTGGGCATCTCCCCACACCCAGTACCTTTCAATATTTCTGTACGTTTCTCGTTTTTTTCCCCCCCTTGTGAATCACATCTCTGTGCTTCGCTGCTTTACCAAGTCAGCCTCTGAAGGAAGAACTTGAAGTTTCTTCCAAATATTTTTCGACTGATTAATCTTTTTTCTTATAGTTGGAGTACTGGCAATGGCTTATGATTTTTTTTAGTTTTGATGATCTTTTTGAGCACAAATGGCTGACCCCCTGTTTACAAAGCACATTGTTCATCACTGTGCCATTGTTTTGCGAACAAAGACAGTCATACTTTTTTTTTTTCAACAAATGTCAGTTCCAGTGATGTTTGCACCTGTTTAAGTGGGTGAACCTGTTTGCTGTCAGCACACATTAACATGCGCATATATATGTTTATTGTGCATGAATGTGAGTTGAGAACTAAGTGTGTTTCGTATGCATGTGTGTGTGGATTGTAAAGCACTTTGTGCAATGAGGAAATGTCCAGTTAGAATGATAAATGTCCAGTTATTATTATTATTATTGTTGTCATTATTATCATTACCCATGACGGTGGAGTCAGCACAGGTCTTCAGAGCAGGTCCACTTGATAAGAGACCATACCGTCCCATGCACTGATACCCTTCATCACCATGATCCCACAGGATGTCCACAAACCCTGTGGGGTCACTGACCAGTAATGCCCACAGCCTGGACAGTAGGACTGACACTGTTCCACGCCATGCTTTCTCCTGCACACTGTTAGTGAACACTGGTCACACACTGGGAAAAGAGGTGGCTCTGTGTGTGTGTGTGTGTGTGTGTGTGGGTGGATGCGTGTGTCTATCCGTCCTTATGATGCACCAGTTTGACTTCCTGTCTGCATGTCTGTCATTCCCCCTGCACAATACCTACCTTAATTTGTTTTCTTTTTTTTCCGCAGCATTCCTTCTTTCCAGCATGAAAACAAGATCTAAAATCTAAATCCGCATCTCAATTCGAACACTAACTGACGAAGAAACAATCAAACATCAACTTATATTTTCAACCTGTAATGTCTGATTACTGTGTGTGTGTGTGTGTGTGTGTGTGTGTGTGTGTGTGTGTGTGTGTGTGTGTGTGTGTGTGTGTAATTCTCTCTCCCTCTCTCTCCTGGAAATATATTTGGAGTAATTCAGAAAATAAACAATGCATGTAACCTAATGAAAAAACAAAATAAAACAACAACAACAACAAAACAACCACAACCCCCCCCCACCCCCACCCACCCCAAAAAAAACCCAAAAAACCAACAACAAAAAAAACACAAAAAAAAACCCAAAACAAACAAGCAAAAAACAAAACAACAACAAAAAAGACAACAGTCTAACATTGACAACGATACGAGTCTGGCAATATGGTGACAATACATCACACAAGACTCTGACACCGACAAAGCTGTAACACCATGTTGACAGCACGCAATAGTCTGACATAGCTATGACAACATCATGTTGACAACGAATCACATACCTCAGTCTGACATCAACATAGCTGTGACATCATGCTGACACAACTCCCCACAACAGTCTGAAACTGACAGTTATGACATTTTGACGACACATCACAAAATAGTCTGGAACAGACATAGCTATGACAACACATGCTGATGACACATCACCGACATTGCATGACATGTTGACAACACTTTACACAAGAGTCTGACACTGACATAACTATGACATCACGTTGACAAAATGTCACACAGCAATCTGAAACTGACATGGAGCCATGAAAAAAAAAAAAATCAAATCATCAAAATGTGTTCTGTATTTCATCACACACACACACACACACACACACACACACACACACACACATATATATATATATATATATATATATAGAGAGAGAGAGAGAGAGAGAGAGAGAGAGAGAGAAGAAGAAGAAAAGAAAAGAAAAGAAAACAAACACATCAATCTGTCAAATATTCCAAATTTTCGGAACGTTCCTTCCTCAAGGGATATAACAACAACAAAAGAGGCATAAACGCAGATTCGAACCAAGCACGTTTGGGTCAAGAGTAAGAAAACTTACAGCGCGCTATTGCGCATCAACCAATGACGTTCAAAATTTAGCATTTAAACATGTTTATTTAGCGTGATAGATCGATTATGGTATTCGAAGTGATAACATTGTTTAAATCATGTTATTTTGGTATATATCTAGGCATTTAAGAAATTCTTTAAAAGTCCATGGTAAAGGCGACGATGCCATCGCCTCAAGCACGCCACAACATGTAGCTGTTTTCTATAGATCTGCGGAGATCCGTGTTCGATAGGCTTTGTTACACTTGGAAACTACTAGTACGACACGGTCCATTTACTTTCTCTTTTATGTTCATTTTAGTTAATTCAGTATCTGCTTTAAAGTATTCATATGCGGCATTAAACATGTCGATGATGTGGTTAGTGTGACTTGTTCAGTCCAGAATTCATATTTCTTTTCTTTTATTTGCGAACAAGAAAAAATGAGGTCATGCCGTCTTCAAATCCATCCATTTTCTGAATCCGGATCATCAAAGAAATAAACCGTTCATGATACGGAATAAACACCTTAATCCGGAAGACTTACAATCCGGCTATTATTAGCCAGTATGACTGTGAAGGTTTTCCCCCCGCTATTTTCAAGTTGGTATTTGCAGACAAAGTATTGCCAGAGAAAATCATAATGTTAAAGTCTACCATGGACACAGAGACACACACACAACCGAACACTGGGTTATTACATAGACTCACATTGTTTACACAAGTGAGTCAAAAATGTGCAAAGCGCGAAATACGCATCGTATACGTTCTGTTGCATACACCAGTCTGCTCAAGTGGACTCCAAATCCCAGCTCTGTTGACTTTCTTATACCTTCCTCTCCTCTATTTTTAAAGATCAAAGGGGGAATGACCACTGATCTTTTTGATCAGTGGGCGTGACAAACGAAGACCCCCCCCCCACCCCCCCTTCCCCAACCCCCTTCCCCCTCCCCTAACCTGGAAGCCGAGTTTTCGACCCTTCCTCAAACCGGAAATCTAACAAACAATATGGCGTCTGCCTGGTAAACATAGCATCTGACGAGGAAGTTTGCCTTGGAGTCTTGAGATTGCAGGAGAGCATTCAGATCTTCGATTTTCTTACATAACAGAAGACCATGGCCGAACCACCTTTCACTATTCGAATACACACTGAAAACAATCAGGATATGGACTGGATGGTTCGTCTGGAAGAAGTTACTTTTCGCAAAACACTTGTGAGTGAATGCGTGCTTTTATCCATGGTTGTGAATTGATGCCACAGTCTGTCAGTTTCAGTTGCCTGTATCTGTGTCTGTCCATGTCTTCGTCTGCATCATTCTGTGAGTCTCAGTGTATGTCTATGCTTATCTGTCTCAGTGTCTGCTTCTCCACGAGCCCATGGCACACACAGCGTGTGCTAGCACACGTTCTCTATCTCACAGACACATGTACTTACACATAAAGTTATAGAAGCAGTGACACAGACTGACAGACACACAAAACAGTGACACACACACACACACACACACACACACACACACACACACACACACACACACACGTGCATGCACACACCATACACTTAAGAGAGAAATATGTGGAAATATACTTCATATCTTCTACTTTTATTGTGTGCATACATGTCTGTCATGTTCTTTTCTCTGGCTCAACTTTGAATCATTGGTTTTGTCACTATGTTTAATTTAGCACAAAAAAAAGAGCCAAAGTCCAACATCAGTATGCATAACAGCTCCAGATGAAATCTTCCTCAGTCATTTTTCTCTGCACAAATACATGTTTATTACATGACTGGAATAGATGTGCTCCAAATGTGACTCACTCATCCACAAATATTGTATGATAATTATAGTGTTATCGCTTCTTCTTTTTTTTCTCCTTAAATATCATTTCAAAAGATAACACTTCAGAAATTCTCTTTTGATGACTGATGCCCCATGAAATCTCTTGAAATCTACCACAGTAGACAGAGAGACACTTAGGATGGATAGAATATTTTTTAGATATTTAAATTTTCAAAACACTCATTCACATACACAAAAAAAGTTGTACAGACACAGACAGACAGACAGACGGACAGACAGACAGACAGACAGACAGACACACAGACACACACACACACACACACACACACACACACACACACACACACACACACCTACATACACACACACACACACACACACACACAAACACACAGTGTACTTGTAGAAGTGAATAATAATAATGATCATAATATAATACTATTGATATAAGAATAATAATGGTAATAAAGATGATAATGATAATTATGGTATTTGCTGATAAACCTCCTTTCATCATTGTCATTATCAAAACTGTAGTATAAATGATGACACTGCTGTTGTTTGTGGTGACTGTTGTCCAGGAGGTAATATCTCAAGTGTTGCCACACATGACTGTCACTGCATTTGAATGTGAGTACAACATGTAAAAAATAATTTCATTGTTAACTATATTTGTAATAATAATGTTTCTCTGTATGTATGCTTGACCAGTAAAGATTAAATGGCTCAGTTGACCCATGCTCAGTACTGCTTTGCTCCAGGATGAAGACTTGCTGTGTTTTACTTTGTGTTTGTTCGTTTTTTGTTTAACCTCTATCCACAGTTTTTATTTTAGATGAAAACTGTGTGCGTGTGTGTGTGTGTGTGTGTGTGTGAAATTTTAGCTTGTCAGTGCTTGATGATAGTTGTGTAATATTCTTCAATGATTTTTTGTGTATACATGTGTGTTTCTGAGTTCACAAGTATGAGGTGCTAAATTATCATTGTGATATTTTGCTGGATTTGTTTGGAATATACTCGTAATACTGTGGTTCACTTTAGTGCATTGTGTATGTCACTCTCAGTGTGGATGTTTATGTAGTTTTACTATTTTTGTGTGTCATACTTTCACTGAACTAGTGTAAGTGTGAATGTGTATGCATAAAAAAATTGCAAGTGTGTGTGTGAGTGTATATATATTATATATGCATGTGCATGTGGGGGAGGGGGGAGGGGTGTGGGAGGGAGGGGGGTGGGAGAGGGGAGAGGGAGGGGGATGGGATTGTGTGTGTGTGTGTGTGTGTGTGTGTGTGTGTACACTCATTAATTCTGAACTGATCACTGTTTCAGATGAAGATGAAGAAGGTGATCACATTACGGTGAGAAGTGACGATGAAATGCAAGACATGTTCACAGCAGTAAGTACACAGTACTTGTAGTTTGTTTGTTTTTTTAATTGAATTTTATTTTTTTGTTGTTGTAATTTTAGATTTAACACCTTTACGATGAGCCTGTCTCCATTCAAACATTATGCATGCTCACACTTCGTTACCAACTGAATTAAAAATTAACATAATGACTTGCAACAAGTAGTGTTTTCTTAGTATAGGACAAAACTTGAGTCACACACACACACACACACACACACACACACACACACGTCTTGTAAAGAATATTTTCCACGAGAATGTGAGGGGGATGAAAATCTTTTTTTTTGACTCACTTGTGTAAACAAAGTGAGTCTATGTTTTAACCCGGTGTTCGGTTGTGTGTGTGTGTGTGTGTCTGTGTGTCCGTGGTAAACTTTAACATTGACATTTTCTCTGCAACTACTTTGTCAGTTGACACCAAATTTGGCATAAAAATAGGAAAAATTCAGTTCTTTCCAGTCATCTTGTTTAAAACAATATTGCACCTCTGGGATGGGCACAAAAAAATAAAGAATGAAGCCTAATTATATGCAAACTGCATTTACTGTTATATATATGTTTTTTGTGTTCTCTAAACTTGGCACTTTGATCTGATATTCTGATCCAACAACTAGAGCAGTCATTATTATCATTTTTTGTTCAAACAGGAACTTCTTTTGCTAAGCATGGAAGTTTTATTTATTTTGCAAACGTTTTGGTGCAGATAGTAAAAAAGGGAAATTACTCTGTAATTAATGCTATGGGAGTTAATTTGCTTTAAACTGCTCTTTCTCATCTTAAACATTACATTTTGAAATTATTTGCCTAAAAAGCTTGGATTTTTTTTTTTTTAATTTTTTTTTTAAGTGTATCACAAGTGTGTCTTGAAGGCCTTGCCTCTCTTTTTTTTCTTTTTTTTTCTCTCTTGTGAAATACGGCTCTGTGAAATCATGGATGAAAAGTTGTGCAATATTGTGTTCCCTGATTGCCAAGGATGATCAGAGGGAAACAGGTGTCTGGGTTTTTTTATTTCTTGCTTTTTTGCGAATATATGTGTGTACTTTTTGTGAATGGGCAGTATTTTGCCTTGTTTCTTTCTTTTTCATATATTTCCTTTGATTTTCTCCAAATATTTGAAGGTATGATGCTTCAGTTTGTACAGAACAAGGAATTCATTATCCTTTTTGTCCTTTTTTTTGTTTCTTAGATTAGAAAAGATGGTACAGATGGAAAACATTGTTTTTAAAATATTAGCGGTGCAATGTGTGTGGTCCAGTACACCTTTCATTCATGAATTGTCTGAAAATATCATCCTTAAATTGCCAGGGGCTAGGTGCTTTTCAGAAAAGGAAAGGTGCTTTACAATTTTAAGACAAAAACAATATTCAGTCTATTTTTTACAAGATGCGCACTGTACAAAAAAGATTGAGAGGCAAATAAGGGCTGAATGGGGTTATTAATGTGTTTCTTCATCTGATAATTCTAGGTCATGAAGAGTAGCTATCTTGCTCAATAATTACTTACAGTTAAAAAAACAAAAACAAGCAAAAAAACCCCCAAAAAACCATTATACAGATACACATGGTACTTATATCATTTTGGTCTTAAACATATTTGATATAGAAATTTGTTGGTAAACTTTTACGGCCCAAACAGAGATGATGCAATATTTTTTTAAATGAAATTCAGAAAAAAAGTTGAAGAGCAAGAAATTTCTAACATAATTATGAGAGGGGATTGGAATTTAGTATTGAATCATAATTATAAGCATGCCAGTAATCAGAGAGCACAGAAACAGTTTTAAAGATGATAGATGATTTACAGTTAGTAGATGTATGGAGAGAACTCAATACTGAAGTTTTAAGATCCACTTGGAGGAGACCAACCCCCTTACAACAAAGCCGTCTTGACTTCTTCTCGATCTCAGATAACCTGGTTACTGATGTTAAAGATGCTGATATTTTGTATGGTTATAGAAGTGACCACTCTTTTGGAAATGTAACTCATCTTTACTTAGACTAGAGACAGTGTTTATAGTAAGTTAGTGAAAGAAACAATAGAGAAAATAGAGGAACAGTATGCAGTATTACCTTACACACGAGAAAACATATGCAATATCCCAAATGATGAAATTCAGTTTACTATAAGCAAACAGCTAAAAAAAAAACAACAAAAAACAAAAACAAAACAAAACAAACAAAAAAAAACAACAACAAAAAACCAAAAACAACAACAACAACAACAACAAACAACAACAACAAAAAAAAACAAACAAACAAACAAACAAAACAGCAACAACAACAAAAACAAACAAAACAAAACAAAACTTGAGTCACATCATTGCTTTTACAGTGAAGATAAATTTTGAAGTGATGCCATTGTTATTTGACAATGTGCTCTGTTGTGCAGTCTGGTTGGCTTAGAAGTAAACTCTCAGACAGCTGGCAATGAAAGCTAGAAGTTATGGAATTGCAGGATTAATGTAAATCTAAATGTGAAATAGGGTAATGTAATGATTTTTTTTTTTCATTTTGTGTGTGTATATGTGTGCTAGAAATAAGTTGTGTTAATTTTGCTATTGGTAAGACAAAGGCACATTTTACTCTAGAGCCAAACCACTGCTGCTTGCACTACCCATCAGCTAGCATCCATGTAATTAAGGTGTAAAGAGAATTAAACACAGAAACTTTCTCCAAAAAGATCCAACAAAGTCAATTCATATTCACTTCATATAACATAACACATATACACAGGAATGATGTCAGAAGACTTTCATAATAATTTTTTTATCCTAAAAACCCGAGAACTGAAGTCAGAGCAACAACAACAACAACAACAACAACAACACACACACACACACACACACACACACACACACACACACACACACACACACACACACACACACACACACACACACACACTCACTCACTCACTCACTCACTCACACACGCAACACACACACACACACACACACACACACACACACACACACACACACACATGTGCAAACACACACACACACACACACACACACACACACACACACACACACTCTGTGTGTGTGTGTATACACACAGTTACATAAATCAGGCTTCTTTACTCTCAATGTTTTTATGCTCAGGGATTAAGTGAACAATTTGTCAAAAATGTTTTTTGTGCATCGCATTGCCCTGTGTTGTATAACATCATAGAAAAGCATAAAATTTAGCTTATACCTGGTATTATAGTATTGTTTAGTAAAGTGTATAAGGCAGAATGCTCTATAGTATGACATACTTCATTATATTTTATGTTTTGTTTTGTTTTATTTTATTTTATTTTACTTACAGTACTTCAAGGAACTGAGTGAAGAAGACAGGACGCGAGGATTGTTCCCACCTTTGATCATCTATCCCAAAAGTAAGCAGAGAGAGTGAGGAGTATCGAGGAAAATGAAAAACACCATCAAAAAGAAAAACAAGAGAGGCAAGGCCTTCAAGACTCACTTGTGACTGAGAGTAAAACACACAAGCTTTTTATGTATTGAGTATAATTTCAAAATGTAATGTTTAAGATGAGAAAGATCAGTTTAAAGCAAATTAAGTCCCCTAGAATTAATCACAGAGTAATTTCCCTTTTTTACTATCTGCACCAAAAACTTCATTATTTATTTTTTTGTGCCTATCCCAGAGGTGCAATATTGTTTTAAATTAGATGACTGGAAGGAACTGAATTTTTCCTATTTTTATGCCTAATTTGGTGTCAACTGACAAAGTATTTGCAGAGAAAATGTCAATGTTAAAGTTTACCACGGACACACACACACACACACACACACACACAGACAACTGAACACCGGGTTAAAACATAGACTCACTTTGTTTACACAAGTGAGTCAAAAATGTAAAGGGTGATTTTTTTGTGAAGCTCAAACATAAGTCTGTATACTAGTACAGAACATTACAATGAGAAGTGAATGATTGACCATGCCAAATTTAGACAAGTTTTATAAATTCAGTACATCGAAAAAGCCAAGTTCTGAAATTTTTATATAAGTTTGTAGTGCTCTGAATTGGAATGTAAGCCGTGATTTGTTTTATTTTGTTTTTATTCATTTGTTATGTGCGTTAGTCAGGTTGTTAACAAACAGTCTTTGAGAGACTTGAACATAGAATTGGTAAGATGTTCAGTATGCTGAAAGGTTAGCGTTATGAAATGGGGAAAATACAGGAAATTTACCACTGTTCAGATTCTGTCAAATGTTATGCTTGTGTTTTTTCATTTAATCAAACACCCTTTTTCTCTCTCTCTCCTCAGTGGGAAAGACTCCTCAAAACAGAAATATACATGGACTGAAGGTAAGCAAATGTAGAGTCCTTGTTTGCGTGTGGAGTCAAGGTGGACATAGAAATAGTTGTCTTGGTCATTTTGGCTCAGTTACACAATTACAGTATTTCAAAAGAAAGAAATCCAGCTGACCCCCTCCCCCCCACAAAACACAAAACAAAATAAAACTGTAAAAAGTAACCTTGCATAAATAGAGGTGCTGCTTTCACCCCATCCTTCATTTTTACAAGTCCAAACTCAACTTTCAGAACTTGTTGTTGTCTTTAAAGGGGGATACCTGATTACTGCTGCGTTAGCTTGTGTGCTTGAGATTTCTCAGTAATGTTTAAATCCCTTTCATTGCTCAGTGGTGTGTGATTATGTCATACTTGTGTATGCAGAAAAGTGTCCTGGAATGTACAATCCATTCATAATAACCAGCAGGAATATTTTCTTTTGAACTAGATTTTTAGACGAAGGCATTCACGGTTGCAGTCATGGATATCATGTCTTTTTAAATAATTCTGAACTAGTTAGAGGGGCAGGGTCTAAATAGGAAAGGAATGCACAAGTTTCAAGCTGAAAATAAAGTTTTAAGGTAGGTACCACTTTGATTTTTTCCATGCTCTGACTGTGTTATGTAAGAATAAGAGGCAGTGGTGTGAACCGAACAGTACAACTGTGGTTCACACAGACAGATCCAAGAAATGGAAGCAACCAGTTTTCAAGCATAACTTATAGTGGAGAAATTGCTGTTGTTGATTGTTCATTGTTTGTAAGTTTTTTTTTATCAAATCACACTGAAGAGTGGGTGGAATGTAGCGATCTTATAAGGAGGACAAGTTACATGAGTTTTCAGTCACAGGCGAGATCAATTTGTTTCATTTTCATTTTCAAGGAGGTGGCAAAGCATGCAGACAGATCCTTATCCATCACACTATATTTTCTTTAAAAAAAAAAGAAAGAAAAAGAGTAAATGTCTGACCCTCAGATAAGTTCAGGGCTTTGATCTGTTAATGTTAATCAGTGCTAGAAGCCTATAGGTTATATCCTTCAAATATGTGTTTGTCAAAATTGTTCTCTTTTACCTCACACAAAGTAAGATTTTATTTTTATGTAAAAATAACAAATCAAAACTGGAAGGGGGTCTTATGTTGCCTTTTACATCACCTCATTCGTTATGAAAACACATTCATTTTAGACATTGTTTTCACTTCCCTACAGATCAAGGCAGGCTTTAAAATTGACCCATGTATACCCATTTTTCATTGATCAACACACTGAGACAGGGAGATGTATTTATACATTGTTTTCACTTGCCAGCAGATGAAGACATGCTGTTATACAGACATAATATCTTTTTTCACTGACCAATAGACCAACACACACAGATGTATATACACGTTGTTTTCACTGACCAACAGACCAAGATAGACAGATATATTTATATGATGTTTTCACTGACCAACAGACCAACACAGACAGATATGTTTATACATTGTTTTCAATCAACATCAGACCAACACAGACAGATATATTTATACATTGTTTTCATTAACCAACCGACTAACACAGAGGGATATATTTGTACACTGTTTTCAGTTTTATTTATACATTGTTTTCAGACAACATCAGATCAACACAGACAGATATATTTATACATTGTTTTCAGTCATCAACAGACCAACACAGACCGATATATTTATATGATTTTTTCACTGACTAACAGACCAACACAGACAGATATGTTTATACTTTGTTTTCAATCAACATCAGACCAACATAGACAGATATATTTATACATTGTTTTCATTAAACTACCGACTAACTCAGAGGGATATATTTGTGTACTGTTTTCAGTTTTATTTATACATTGTTTTCAAACAACATCAGATCAACACAGACAGATATATTTATACATTGTTTTCAGTCATTTTCACTGACCAACAGACCAACACAGACAGATATGTTTATACTTTGTTTTCAATCAACATCAGACCAACACAGACCGATATATTTATACATTGTTTTCATTAAACTACCGACTAACTCAGAGGGATATATTTGTACACTGTTTTCAGTTTTATTTATACATTGTTTTCAGACAACATCAGATCAACACAGATATATTTATACATTGTTTTCAATCACCAACAGACCAACACAGACAGATATATTTATATATTATTTTCAATCACCAACAGATCAAGACAGGAGGGGCTTCACAGACAGAGCAGCCGATGTCGCAGGCCCCGGCCGAAGTAGGGGGCAGCATCCAGACCATCATGCAGTGTGGCAACATCAACGAGGCGCAGTTACAGTTCCTGGAGCCGGTGGGCTCAGGAGCGGGAGGGAAAGTGTACAGGTCAGGGTGGTTAGAGACTGGGGAATAGTGTGCAGGGTTTGTGCGTGTGTGAGTTCGTTCTTTAGTTTAGCGTCTTTTCACTGTCAGTGATATTAGACGATTAAAAAAAAAGAAAAAAAAAGGGAGGGGTGGGGGGGAAGGGAAGAGGAAAACAGAAAAGGTAGAAAACTACCAAAAAATGCATACCTAACGTGCAATAACATTTAACAGTAACAGTTCAATAATGACATTAATAATCAGAAACCATTAACACAATTCTGAAGTACATTAAAGGAATGTAGAAATAGGGCTATGAACTTATGCCTGTGAAAGTTCGACCATAAGAACCTCGTCAGAAATAACTTTTGAAAAATCATCTGCAGAGTAGTTATTCTCTTTGAAATACTTGGGCAAGAAGGTACAGTGAAACAAACAATGATGCAAGCAGAACTGCTTACCACAGATTCATGTAACATTTTTACTATACTTTGTCTTCAGCGCATCAAGTTTTATACGGAAGAAAGTAGAGGTTATTAATCTTGTTTAGCAAGCTGATTGTGTGTGTGTGTGTGTGTGTGTTTGTTTGTATGTATGTGTGTTTGTGAGTGTGTGTATGTGTGTGTGTGCACAAGCGAGTTTGTGTGTGTGTGTGTGTGTACATGCACACACGTGCGTATTGTGCATCTGTGTGTGTATTATGTATGCGTATGTTAATTGTGTGTTTGCATGCACATGTATGTATGTGCACAAGTATATATGTGTGCCTATGTGTAAAGCTAATAAGATGGCTGCTAAAACCAGAACACAGAAAATAATTTCTTAGTCTCTCTTTATGTATTTTTTGGGGTGAGCAAAAAGCTTTTGAGGATAGAAGTCGTGAACATCATTTGTTGAATCATTTCACAGTAAGCAGCTTAAGACAAAATTGGGGCTTTTGTTGTTTTTTCCATTGCAGTGAAGGTTACAGTGTCTTTTAGACAATTGTACACAAACAGGAAAACAGCAAAGTTCACTTTAAAGTTTAGTTTTTCAGCCATGAATGATTGTCTTGCAGAAGTTTCTTTTTTTTTTTCTTTTTTTTTGTTTTTGTTGTTTTTTTTCTCTTGCAGTCTTGTTTGACATTGTTGTTCACTTAGAAATTTCACTATCTGTAGCTGCTACTGTTCCTGCATTGAGAGCAACACCAGTATAGTTTACAATCATTGGGAAGAGAATGTGTATATCTTCTGCAGCTCAGTGAACAGCAGACAGTGATTACATGTGATTCACGTGACCTCATGTTTCCTGGGTCAAAGCATGTACTCCAGGTTCTTGCTCTTGTTTCTTTTTGTGTTTTTTTTTTTTAATCTTGTTTTCAATATTTGACATAAAACAAGACATACATATACAACATGGTATCAACAAAAAGATCAGCATGAAAAAAGTAGAGGGAAAAGCAGTCAGCAGCAACATTTGACAATTTACAGAACCTACATTGTCAGCTGATATTCAAGCCAGTGTCATAAGTTGCTGAAACGTTCATATGTAGATAGATCTAGATGATAATAATAATAATATATTGTACTTATATGGCGCAAACTCCCCATATGATGGGCTCTAAGCGCCTCACATGGGATAATACATATACAATAGTGTATACCACACATGAGCACATGAAGACATAGAAGTGGAGAAACATCTATATACACCAATACAACACTACAAATTGCAGAAGTAAGTACCAGTAAACATGGGAAAAAGGCAGGAAACATGATGGATGAATAGATAGATAGATAGATAGGTATGTGTATATATATATATATATATATATATATATATATATATATATATATATATATATATGTGTGTATATCTTTCTTTTTTTTTATGATTTACACCCACAGATACTTATGTCATCATCATCATGCATATTTACCTTGACAGCTTCTCTAATTTGTTTTCAGAGCTCTTCACCGACCCTCAGGGCGGATCATGGCTGTCAAGGTGAGTCACCAGGGAACGTCTGTTGTATTGCTGGGAGGGGGTGAAGCATTTCAACTGCGGAGGTTGTGAAAATGATGATCGTTCTACTCTGCCTAGACTTGTCACAAACATGACACTTGCTTCTAAGGGTGGCCAATCATTTTTGACTCACTTGTGTAAACAAAGTGAGTCTATGTTTTAACCCGGTGTTCGGTTGTCTGTGTGTGTGTGTGTGTGTCCGTGGTAAACTTTAACATTGACATTTTCTCTGCAAATACTTTATCAGTTGACACCAAATTAGGCATAAAAATAGGAACAATTCAGTTCTTTCCAGTCATCTTGTTTAAAACAATATTGCACCTCTGGGATGGGCACAAAAAAAGAAGAAAAAAAAAGAAGTCTAATTATATGCAAACTGCATTTACTGTTATATTTATATTTTTTGTATTCTCTAAACTTGGCACTTTGATCTGATATTCTGACCCAACAACAAGAGCAGTCATTATTATCATTTTTTTGTTCAAACAGGAACTTCTTTTGCTAAGCATGGAAGTTTTATTTATTTTGCAAACGTTTTGGTGCAGGTAGTAAAAAAAAAGGAAATTACTCTGTAATTAATTCTAGGGGACTTAATTTGCTTTAAACTGATCTTTCTCATCTTAAACATTACATTTTGAAATTATACTCAATACATAAAAAGCTTGGATTTTTTTTTAAGTGTATCACAAGTGAGTCTTGAAGGCCTTGCCTCTCTTGTTATGTTTGTTTTAAGTTATCAACGTGTTCACACACACATGCACATGCAACATATGTGCACACACACCTACACACACACACACACACACACACGCATGTATGCACACACATATGTACACACCCATCTAATATCACTTTCCAGTGAAAAGACATTAAACTAAAGAAAGAAATATGTACACACACAACTATTCTTAACTGAATATTGATGATCCCCTCTGTGTGAATGAAATCATTGAAAGTCTCCAAAATGATAATTTTCTGATCTGTGAATTATTGGGTGCATTCCATTTAGCATGCTTCTGTAGTATGGGTTTTGAAAGTTTGGCATATTTTTTTTTACACTTTTTTTTTTGTTTTGTCGTTGTTGTATTTTGCAGATTTTTGGACCGGTTATTTTCGAGAAAGTTTTGCTTAATGGTGTTTCTTTACATGTTCCCAGGTTATACAACTGGATATATCCCCAGCAGTTCAAAAACAAATCATCTGTGAACTGGAAATTTTGTATAAGGTAAGAAGTTAAAAAAAAAAACCCTCCATTTTGTGTAAATTTGACTTGCCGTATTTGTTTTTTGACGAAGTGCTAGTGGAGTAGTAGTTAGTGTTTTGTTTGTGACTTTATCAGTTTTCCTTTTTCATGTATTCCCAGGCATGTTTTTTTTTTTTTTTTTTTTTTTAAATGATGGGCTCAATTATTAAGTTCTGAATTAGATATTTGAAACAAATAAGAAGTACATGTCCAGCTTTTCAATCTTATATCACTGGAGGACAGATGCTATCCCAGTGACCCATTCTTGTACAAAGTGTTCAAGAGATTTATTTGTGTTATATGTTTTGTTTAAACCTTTTTCTTGTGAAGATTTTTTTGTATTGTTAATGTTGTTTTATATGCTTTCCAGTGTAACTCTCGTGCCATTATTGCTTTCTATGGCGCTTTCTTCCAAGAAAACCGCATCTCCATATGTACTGAATTTATGGATGGTGAGTTTTACTTTAGTTTCTTCAGTTGTTTTTTTTATTTTTTATTCTACTTTAATTATTTTATTTTTAGTCGTAAATCTCCATTTGCGTGGGAATTTCTGATTTCAGTGCAGTCTTTTTCCCTTTGACAAATTTGTCACCGTCACTGGTCCGGAGCGTCACCAACATTCTTCATTTCTGTCGGTCCTGGGATAGGGTCTGAGTTGCGGCAAAGCTCCTCTCTGTCCACTCAGTAATGTTGTCTGCCCACTTCAGTCTGTCTTGTTTCTTTGTCCCCAACACTGCCCCCTGAATGATGGCCTTGGAGAGACATCAGATCTTGTCATGTGGCCATACCATCTCAGTGTTCATTTTTGACTCACTTGTGTAAACAAAGTGAGTCTATGTTTTAACCCGGTGTTCGGTTGTCTGTGTGTGTGTCTGTGTGTCTGTGGTAAACTTTAACATTGACATTTTCTCTGCAAATACTTTGTCAGTTGACACCAAATTAGGCATAAAAATAGGAAAAATTCAGTTCTTTCCAGTCATCTTGTTTAAAACAATATTGCACCTCTGGCATGGGCACAAAAAATTAGAAAAATGAAGCCTAATTACATGCAAACTGCATTTACTGTTATATTTATATTTTTTGTATTCTCTAAACTTGGCACTTTGATCTGATATTCTGACCCAACAACAAGAGCAGTCATTATTATCATTTTTTGTTCAAACAGGAACTTCTTTTGCTAAGTATGGAAGTTTTATTTATTTTGCAAACGTTTTAGTGCAGATAGTAAAAAAGGGAAATTACTCTGTAATTAATGCTAGGGGACTTAATTTGCTTTAAACTGATCTTTCTCATCTTAAACATTACATTTTGAAATTATACTCAATACATAAAAAGCTTGGATTTTTTTTTAAAGTGTATCACAAGTGAGTCTTGAAGGCCTTGCCTCTCTTGTTTTTTTTTTACTGCGGTCTGATGGTTGACCAGTCTGATGGCTTTCCTGGCTTCATCATTTGTTATGTGGTCCTTGTAAGAGATATCAAGGAGTCTTCTGAAGCATCTCATTTCCATTGCCTGGATCCTTCTCTAAGGCTCTGTGGTGAGAGTCCAGGACTCACATGCATGCAAGGAGAGAACCTGTGTATGCAGGAGCTCCAGCTTTGTTTTCAGACTGATGTTCTTGTCACTCCTTATGGGCTTCAGTCTTGCCAGTGCTGTTGCAGTTTGTGCAGCTTTTGCCAGCATTTTTGTCTTGGGCCCTTCTTTACTGATGATGGCGCCAAGGTATTCAAACTGCTTCACTGTTCCTAGCTCTTGTCTGTTGACACTGAGCTTGGTCTGGACTGGGTCTTTACAGTTCGACAAACTTACCAATGTTAATTTTGTTTTTTTTTATATATGATTTCTTTTTCCCTTGGAAAACCAGATTGTGTTGACTACAGTGGATACTTTGAATATTTACTTGTGAGTGATGGGATCAATATATTTCATACAAGATGCAGAGAGCAGTGTAGTTTGACCTTTTTATTGACAGAATAATTTTGTTGTTTGTACTAATTGTAAAGTGCAAGGTATGTAGACCTCTGTGCACAGTTCCCAAGTTATGTCATTATATGTCACAAATATGATAAAATGAACTGTATAATCTGTTGGAGATACCATGTTATTACCAAAAACAAATGAAACACAGTTCATAGAATCATATAAAGCAGACTGCATGTGGAATCCTTGTGTTGTTCATTTATCTTTGAAACCAATGCAAAAAGATTAATGGTATTACAGATTAAATAAAATTCAAAGATTGCTGCCTATTTTTACTGCAGAATATCTAGTTTGTTTTGTTTGTTTTATTTTTTTTTTTGTTTGTTTGTTTTTTTTGTTTTTTTTTTGCTACTACTACAGTTATTACAATTTCAGAACTCATCAAGTTTAAACAAATTCTGGTGCCACAAAAATGTATGTCTTTTGTTGTTTTTGCTTTGGTAGATTTTGTTTGTAGCTGTTGATTTTTAATTAAATAAGGTTTAAATCATGTTTACTAAACTCAAAACTTGTGTGTGTTTTAGAAGGAAATAAGTAAGAGGGTTTTTTTTGTTTGTCTAGGGGGTTCTTTGGACAAATACATGCCCATACCAGAGGTGGTGTTGGTGGGCATTGCAGCCAGCATAGTGGAGGGTCTTGTGTATATGTGGAACTTACAGATCATGCATAGAGGTCAGTCAGAGTGTGTGTGTGTGTGTTTGTGTGTGTGTGTGTGTGTGTGTGTGTGTGTGTGTGTGCCTCTGTGTGTGTGTGTGTGTGTGTGTGTGTGTGCTTGTGAGTGTATGTGTTTGTGTGCGTGCATATGTGTGCATGTGTGAAAGAGAGCGTCTATGTTATAGTGTGTGTGAGAGAGTGTGTATGTGTTGTTGTTGTTGTTTGTTTGTGTGTGTGTGTGTGTGTGTGTGTGTGTGTGTGTGTGTGTGTGTGTGTGTGTGGCTGTTAATCATTTATGAAAGGAGGAAGAGAGAGAGCAAATCTATCTGTGCTTAATTTTGTGTTATATGTTCATGCGCATATCAGATTTTTTTATGCTGAAAACGAGACTTGTCATACTTTTCATAGCAGGAAAAAGCCCAGTTAGATATTTGTCAAAGTCATGTGAAGGGAGAAGAGAATTTCTGGATTGTATTTGTAGGAAATTTGATGATAAGAGAAAATGACATCTAAACATAAAGAAATACTCATGTTGGCAGTTTGGAATTTTATTGTAAATGATTAAAAAAAAAAAAAAATCAGACTTAGAAATGTTTAGAAAATAAGGATTGTCACAGCAAAGTCTACAGTGGATAAATGTAATTGCTCACTAAACAGATCATGAGACAGGTTTTTCTGTGGCTCATCTCAGTTCCATTGACTTGGTCTGGTCGGCCCATGGGCAGTTGTTCCAAGGGAAACACCAAGAATTCAGACAGGTTTCAAGAATTTGTAAAACAGGGCTGGTCCTTAAACGTCTTTCAAAAAGAAATCACCCGTATTTGTTAAGGTTTTTATTTTTGGGTTTCTATATTACTGACAATTTTTTTTTTTTTTACATAGTTTCTGTCAGTGAGAAAGCACAGCAACTAAACATTCCACTTGAGTTAAAAGTAAAATGATAATAATGATAATGAAAAAAAAATTATAATGGTAAAAAATGTGATCCTGAAATGATTTTTTCCCCAAATAAAAGTGCAGTTCCCATCAGTGTAGAAGATGATGACCCATTTTGAATACTTTGTCTTTCATATGGATCCTGAATGCAACAGTTTCAGGTTTCTCACCTTGGGTGTCTTGAAGGGTTTAAAAAGAAACTTTTTACACTTTGAGATAAGAAAAAGCCTGTATGAACCCAGACTGTACGGTGGGCAGGGTTGGTAAAATGTCACACTTTACTGTGTTGATGTGATCATAACATGGAGTCTTTTCTCTCTCTCTTTCTCTCTCTCTCTCTATTGAAGATGAAGTTCATTTTGTCTTGATATGTCCTGCTTTGCATCATCTTCGTGTGAAATTCTTACCAAAGAAGTATTATACAGATCCATGTTTGTTCCGATTAGGTCTACTGATGGCTTCTAGTGATGAAAATATCGTTCGTAGTTTGGCACTTTATCTGTTCAAAGCATTACAGCTGCGAGTATCTCTTGTATCATAAATTTTGTGAGTACCTGTGGTGCTCATCTATGTATTGATTATTAACTGTTGTTGCCCCTCTTCATATGGGGCCAAGGCCTTAAATGAATAAAATATCTCAGTCTCAGTCTCAGTCTCAGTCTCTCTCTCTCTCTTTTCCTTTCTTTTTTTATCTTTGTATTGATGCAGTGACTGTTGTCTGCGTCAGATATCAAGCCGTCCAACGTGTTGGTCAACACAACAGGGGAGGTCAAGCTGTGTGACTTTGGAGTCAGTGTGCAGGTCAGTGCAGGTTGTACTGTACTTGTGGCTGAAGGTTTGATGATGATGATGATGATAGGAATAGACGCTTGACGCTTGACGCTTTGATGTTTTACTGTCATTGACTGTACAGTCCTTGTGACAGGGGGGAACAATACATTATCAGGAAACATAAGATCAAACAAAGAAACATAATATAAATCAACATTCTCATCACACCTACAATTAATGTATATACCAAAAATGGGACAAACATAAATCAACTGATCACTTTGGTCAGCTCGACCATCCAAAATGATTAAATATTTTTGTATACACATGCACACAATCATGTGTATCTATCAAATTATCAAATAATATGTCCTATAATATTTTTTTTTTTCATAAATGAATAAATGAATTTTGCTTTACTCATATTTGTACATCTAAACTTCTGTTTATCATTTTCTTTCGAAAATCCCATGCTTCTGAAATATATTTAGCAAATGATTTTATGATGTCTTCATCATTCGATCTGAGCAGCATTGTCATATCTTCTCTTCTTACTACATTCTTTTCAAAAAGAATACATTTGATGGTAGGACTAGAGAGAAAGAGTGGGAGAGACAGAGGAGAGTCGGATGGTTTCATGTGTTTCGGCAGACATTGGCAGACATACACTTGAGGGAAGGCGGGGGGGGGGGGGGGGGGGGGGGGGGGGGGGTGTAGAGGTAGCAATTTTCCAACATAATTATGCGATGACTTAAAGCACATTGAACATGTTGTATACATTTCATCATCTTCACTTGCTTTAAACACACTGAATATATTAAATACAATTATGTGATAACTTTTAGCACATTGAATACATTACGTACATTTCATCATTTCGAGTAGCTTTAAGCACACTGAATACATTAAATCAGTACTTTTCATCATTTACCGTATTGTTTCAAGTGAACTGTATGTCATATATCTAAACTGCTTATAGTATACCACTCGTATTCATGGCTCTGCAAAAAGGCGATAAACATATTTCTTGAAAGTATGTGATATTTATCAATTTGCATAACTCATTGTCTCCTTTTTAGAGAGAGAGAACTCAGAACTCAGAAGTGTTTTAATGTACATCGGCCGTGAGTGATGATACAAAAGGACTGTGATCGGGGGAAGGGTCAAAACAAAGGTTTATCACACTTATCATGCATGAGGCTTTGACATACATATTTCTACATTGGACAGTACGTTAAACAATGAGAGAGAGAGATTTGTAATGTTTGTGAGATTTAGCAACAATTTCCAACATTCTTGCTTCTCTTACTTGTTTTCATTTTGCTTGATTATACATTTTACCAAATTAGTTTTCCTGTTTCATTAAAAGGCTGTGTTGCTTATGTTCTCTTTTTGTTCATGTTTCAGTTGGTGAAGTCAATAACTACGACTTTCATCGGGACCAATGTATACATGGCTGTAAGTGTGCTTGAGGTCCTTATTATTCTCACAAGAGTTCCAGTTATCTGCTTCAGTCATTACACCTACTCTGAATACAGCAGAGCATTGTGAGGTGGTTGTTGTTGTTGTCGCTTTTTTGTGTGTGTGTGTGTATAAACTTTATAAACTATATCTGTCATGAAACATCCTTCAGTTGCATATAGTCATTGCCAAAATGTTCACCAGGGAATCAAGATTTATGTGTGTTTGTGTTGCTGTTGTTGTTGTTGTTGTTGTGTGTGTGTGTGCGTGTGTGTGTGTGTGTGTGTGTGTGTGTGTGAGAGAGAGAGAGAGAGAGAGAGAGGTGGGAGAGAGGGATGGGAGTAGGAGGGGGTAGCAGTTTTGTTTCCTTCACAGAATGTCACAGATCAACAACTCCGGCCTGCCATGGCCAAAACAATCCCACAGATATCTTATTTACTTTTGAAATGGTAGGGAAGAATAGTTGTAACGGTGAGACCATAGCACTTATCATTATAGTTTATGGATAAAAGCCCCATTTTTTAAAACACATAATGTTTCACACACACATCACAAAAATATACAAACAAACCAAAAAACACAGGATCAAACTTCTTGAAACTTGCTTTTTAGGCAGGCTGTGTATTCTTTAGACACTTACCTATAAATCCACACACATTCATTCATGTATGTGCATGTGCAAGCATACACATTTAATTGCACGTGGGCAGGCATATAAACATGTGCTTGCATGCACATTTATATGCACGTGGGCAGGCATATAAACATGTGCAAGCATACACATTTACATGCACATGGGCAGGCATATAAACATGTGCAAGCATACACATTTATATGCACGTGGGCAGGCATATAAACATGTGTAAGCATAGACATTTATATGCACATGGGCAGGCATATAAACATGTGCAAGCATACACATTTAATTGCACGTGGGCAGGCATATAAACATGTGCTTGCATGCACATACATACAAGGGAACAAGGTGGCAGAATGGTTAAGATGCTTATCTGCCAATTCAGTGTCTGAGGGTCTGAGTTCAAATACTGCTCTCACCTTTTCTCAGAAGTTTGGTTGGAAGATCAGTCTGAGCATCAAGTCATGCAGATGAGATGATAAACCGTGGCCCTGTGTGCAACATGCATCTAGCGCACTGAAAATGAACCCATGGCAACAAGAGTGTTGTCCTCTGGCAAAATTTTGTAGAAGAAATCTACTCTGATAGGTACACAAATGTATGTATATGCATGCACTCAAAGCCTAACTATCAAGTGGAGTGATGGCCTAGAGGTAACGCGTCCGCCTAGGAAGCGAGAGAATCTGAGCACGCTGGTTCAAATCACGGCTCAGCCGCTGATATTTCCCCCCCCTCCACTAGACCTTGAGTGGTGGTCTGGACGCTAGTCATTCGGATGAGACAATAAACCGAGGTCCCGTGTGCAGCATGCACTCAGCGCACGTAAAAGAACCCACGTCAACAAAAGAGTTGTTCCTGGCAAAATTCTGTAGAAAAATCCACTTCGGTAGGAAAAAACAAATAAAACTGCACGCAGGAAAATATACAAAAAAATGGGTGGCGCTGTAGTGTAGTGACGCGCTCTTCCTGGGGAGAGCAGCCCGAATTTCACACAGGGAAATCTGTTGTGATAAAAAGAGAAATACAATACAAATAGTGTGTTGGGTTATGCTGTTGTCAGACATCTGTTTGCCTAGCAGATGTGGTGTAGTGTATATGGATTTGTCTGAATGCGATGATGCCTCCTTGAGAAACTGAAACTGAAAATTACAAGTGTCCATCCGTCTGATTCTTGCAAGGTCCAGGATTTTTGCTTCCCCCTCCACTGTAACGTGACTTGTGGTGATGGTTCTAGTCTTTGGGATGAGAGGATGAACTGAAGTCTCAAGCCCAGTGTACTCTTGGTGCATGTAAATAGACCATGGCCATGAGAGAGTTCTCCCTGGTAAAATTCTGTAGAAAAATCCATTTTGTTATTAAAACAAATGCACTTACAGCCAGAAAAAAAAGTTGCGCTGCACAGTGATACTGCTGTCCTTGTGGAAACCAGCACAATGTATTCACAGAGAAATCTTTTGTGACAAAAAATAATACAATATACATATTCGCGCACATGCCTCGCACTCACTAACTTAAACACATACACAGGCGCACACACTCCAAGCAGGCATGCTTCCATAGACATGCATGCATACAGACGCACTCCTTAGCATAACAAGAGCATTAACATGACAAGACTGGATGAAAAATGTAGCACTCCTTATTCATTTTTTTATTTTTTTAAACTGTATTCTTTTTACAGCCTGAAAGATTACAAGGGAAAGATTATGGCAAGTCAGCTGAAATTTGGAGCCTTGGTGTTACACTGTTTGAGGTCAGTGTTTTTTCTTTTTTCCCCCATAAAAGGTATGAAAATAGGGAATGTTTATCTGCTTTCCACCGCTTGTCAGCTTTTAAATGTTTTCAGCTGTTACGTGGCTGTATGATGAAAATGACCGGAGCCAGTGTTTTTTTTTTTTGGGGGGGGGGGGGGGATTAACTTTTGGCCAGAAAATCTGGGAGAAATCTGAGTGAGATGAAGTTGCCCCACTTAAAGGCTACATTGTTTGTAAAGCCACACAGGGCAGGGACTTCGCTGCATCTCCTGCCAGAGGTAAGGGAGATAAGGGAAGAGTAGCTTCATGGGAAGGAGTTGGATAGAAACCAGAAAAAAGATATAAAAAAAAAAAGTGACAGGGGGGGAAGAAAAAAGCAATATCTGTTGTGGACATGTATGTAAGTGTTCACATTGATTTGATTTATGCAAAATATGTTGTGAAGTCAGAGATTATTGTGGTGGTGGAAAGTACAAAGCAGATTCAGAAGGGTGCATAAGAACAATTTTTAAGCTCTCTGACAAAAGTGAAAAGATGGGGATGATTTTGAGCCAAGCAGCCAAGTTCTCTCTTATAAAAAAAAAAAAAAAAAAGAAAGAAAAAAGTAGGTGGTTATTCACAAGACCAAAAACGATGTGCAGGTTTGATTTGTAACAGAAAATGGTAGTCTGCATTTATTGGTAATAAAATGTTGATTTTTTTTTTCTGCATGATTTTTTTTCAGCTTGCCAGTGGGATCCTCCCCTTTCAGTCGGTAAGTGATCAGAATGAATGACACAGTGTGCACCTGTTATGCTTTCCTCTTTTGGTATCTAGGTCATTGAGTTTGCTTTAGTTGAATACAGGGGGGGAAAAAAAAGGATATTAAATTCGGAAGTTTTCTCCTGCTCCTGCCATTGATACACACACTCTCTCTTCTCTGTCTCTGTCTCTTTGCCCCCCCCCCCTCTCTCTCTCTCGCTCGCTTGCTTGCCCCCTCCCCCTCTGTGTCACATTTAGATGTGTTTGCTTTAGTTGAATAAAGGAAAAGAAGGATACTGAATACGGAAGTTTTCTCCTGTTGCTGCCATTCATACACACACACACACTCTCTCTCTCTCTCAGTGTCTCTGTCTGTCTCTCCCCTCTTTCTCTTTCCCTATGTGTCACATTTAGATGTGTTTGCTTTAGTTGAATATAGAAAAAAAAGAAGCAAAACTTGGAAGTTTTCACCTGCTGCTGACACTGATACACTCTCTCTCTGTGTCACATTTACATGTGGACATAACCTAGATTCTTCCTCTCAGTTTCTCAGATTATAGTTGTACAAAACTTGGAATCAGCAAGAAAAAAAGAAAGAAAATAAGAATGAACAGACCAAACTGAAACATAAACTTTCAGCTCACCACACCTTACAGCGTTAGTCAGTAACAAAGGTACTGTTGCTCTGTGTGTGTGTGTGTGTGTGTGTGTGTGTGTGGTGGTGGTGGTGGTGGTGGTGGTGTTTATTGTTGTTGTTGTTTCTTTTTCTTTTTAACTTATTTAAAGAGACACAGAGGAGAGCTTCTTTGTAATATTTTTGTTTCTAACTTATTCAGGGAGATACTGGGGAGAGCTTCTGTGTAATGTTTAAATGAAAAATTGTGAAAAAAAAACCCTTTTGCAGACATTCAAGTTAGCAACTGTAAATTAATACCAAGCCGGCTGCAATGAAATTTGAGCTATTGTAGTAATTCTTTTAATACCTGTGGCATTCAGTGGGGTCCTGTATGCTGTTGTTAGACTTTTGACTGGATGAAAACAAAAATGTCAGTTGTAGCCTCCAGTCTCTTGTGTGTGTTTAAATATCAGTTTGTTGACTGTTTCAGCTGACAACAGGGGGAAAGGTAAGCTGAACTGAGATGGAGATGGAGAGAGAGAGATGGAGAGAGAGAGAGAGAGAGATGGAGAGAGAGAGATGGAGAGAGAGAGAGAGATGGAGAGAGAGAGAGAATGGGGTGGGGAGTGAGGGGGCAAAGGATGAGAGGTTGGGGAAGGGTTAAGTCAGATTTAAGGATGAAACATTCCTTTGCATACGCACGCATGCATGCACGCACACACCCACACACACACACACACACACACACACACATATATATAATCTAAATGCTCAGAATTACACTAGACATCGTGCAATTTTATGCTGTTAAGTTTCTCATGACAAAATGACTTTTTTTCTTGGTGTGGTGCACTGTTGTGTGCTTGAAGTGAAGTGATGTGATCATAATGTAGTGTAATGTGATAGACATTTATAGAGTGCTAAACCTGTCAAAACCCAAACTGAAAAAGAAAAAAAGAAGAAAATCATAATTGACTAAGTAAATGAATGAACAAACAAGCAGTACATCACAACAAAGACGTCTGTGGAATATAGAAAGAAATGCACTTGCAGACTGCCAGACACCATGGAACTTAGAAATGAACAGAACAATGACTGCAGATTTATTATTATTATTGAGTTCCACATGATCGCTTTCCTCCCCAAAGCTGGAAATCCAGCAGGGCATGGATAATTTCTTTATTGTATTAGTTGTTAGCTGGGTTTTTTTTGTTTGTTTTTTTTACTCATCCACTTATAACATCTTTTTATGAGTCTTGCTTGCATTGGGTAAATATGTTTTTGAATGCAATAGCTGTAGACTGCGATACTAATAAAACCCTGTACAAATCAAAACAAAAACAACAACAAAAACAATAATGAGATGTATACATTTACATGAAACAAAATTATCATTAATCTTTTTTTTTCTTTCTTTCTTTTTCTTTTTTCTAGCTGGATCCAATTTCATTGATGCAGTGTATATTGGATGAGGTGAGATGTCCTCGTTGTTTTGTCGTGTTACTTGTATTGACTCATACTTTTTTCTTTTCTTTTTCTTTTTTTCTTTTTTTTAAAATCATTTTGTTCATTTGTTTACATGCCTGTGGTTTTTCAATGTAGAATAAACAAACTGGACTTGTTAACATACCATTTGCTTATGTTGTAATAACTGCATGTTCCATGTAATGTGCATTAGTTTGGGTGGGTTTTTTTTTTTTTGGAGGGGGTGGGGGGTTATGGGGGGGGGGGTCATACATTATATATATTTTTGTTGTTGCTTATTATTGTAAAACTAATTTAAAAGGTTACTACAACAACAACAACAAAACATGTGATCAATGGTTCAGTGATATTATGTACACCTCTTGTTTCAAAATTCAGTAAATGGTTATGAAGATGATAAGAAGAAAATAAAGTTGAATTTTCTTTGTACTAGTTGTATTGTTGTTGTTTTTTGTTGTTGTTGTTTTTTAAGTTTTCTTACATTTCTCTCTGAACAGTTTTTTAGTGTGTGTTTGACATCAGTTGAATTCATCCATACTAGTAGTTGATAACTTTAATTGTTCACTTTCACTTTTTCCGTTGTATGGTTTATCATTATTGATTCATGAATATGAAAAGTGAATAGCAGTCATCATGACTGTTGGTTATGTTGTACTGACAATGAATTTAACAAGTTTCTTTTAGGGTGATTAGTCTTCTGGTGATTAGTTCGTACTTTACAATAAGTATTATTGACTTGTTGATCATTATCATCGTCTTTGGTTTTAAGATTACTCCTGCCTGGAGATGTGTATTTTTCAGGCGATTATTTTGTACTTTATGATATAATTATTAACGTCATCTTCATTATCATCATCATCAGTATCATCATTGATTCTGAGATAATTGGTGCCTGGAGATGTAGTAGGTTATTCCAGTGACTGGTTTGTTATTTAACTCTCCATATGAACGGCGAAAGAGACGACGTTAACAGCGTTTCACTCCAGTTACCATCATCAAAATATTGCAAGCGGAAGGCTCTTATACTGAAGAGGTGAATGTTGACAAAGAATACCACAGTTCTGACGACGGAAGCTAAAAGTTGGGTCATTCAGACACCCACTGGACATCCGAGGGGTCTGTGTAGAGGAGAAGAGAGGACTGGCCGTACTGAGTGAGTTAAGATAATTGTTATTGTTATCTTCAGTGTTGTCATCATCTTTGGCTTTAAGATAACCTGCTTTGATATGTGGATAAGTGAAGTGGGCATCTTTTTTTTTCTTTTTTTTCTTTTTTTTTTTGTGTGTTTTCAGACACCTCTGGCTCTGCCTGCAGACAGGTTTTCACAAGAGCTGGTCAGCTTTGTCTCCCAGTGGTAGGGTGATTTGTTCTCTCCTGATAACCACATCATGACCATGGTTTTTTTTAAAAGTTTTTTTGTTTTTTTTTAACATTTTTATTAATTTTTTCCCTTTGTACATTACAAAACATACACATCCCCAAACATCTACACACACAAGAAAAATGCGAAAAAAAAATACACGGAAAAAATAAGCAATACAGTATCAAAAGGAAAAAAGAAAATTACTAGTATGTATCGCAATTATCATTGGAAGAAAATAATAATAGAGAACACTAAATCATTTTTACAAAGGATAAAAAAAAGAAAAAAAAAAAAAAAAGAAACTAAATCTATATATCCACGTTTCCACATGTACAATTCTGCTATAATTGTACACATATAAATGCTGGAGTTTGAAAAGCTTGATGAATCAGGGGTTGCCATTTACATTATCGTTAGACTATATATTGTCTTGTACAGATAAGTAAAGTATATATCAGATCTAGATGAATATTGTAGTTGAACAAACCATAGTTAACATATATATATATATATCACTTTAGTTTGTATCTATAAACTGGGCTTTGTATGGAAACCATATAGTGATAAAATCGTAATGAACCCATTTTGGAGGGGTGTGGATCTCTTTGATTGTATGTCTGTATTTCAGTTTATCACTAGAACCACCATATGTTCTTTTTTCCTGTGACAGGAAAACAGGCTGCTGAATGAAAACAGGGAGACAAATCAATGTTCAAATAAGCAAAGTGCATGCACAAAAGAATGTGCATGGATGCGTACACACGGAGACATGCATGTATGCACATGCACACATACAATCTTCTCAGAATTTGTATTTTGGGAAAAGAAATGGTAGGAATGGGGATTAAGGGAGTTGGTAGGACTTTTTTATCATTCCAAAATCTTTAGTTTTCAAGTGTGTATATTGTTTCTCAATACCACACATCCATAAGGAATTGAATAAAAAATTATTCATTGTATTCACTAGCTTATGAAGTAAATTGTATGGTGATATATATATATATATCTATATCTATCTGTCTATAAATTTATATTTCTCTCTGTATATATATATCATTGCAGTTCACATGATAAGAGCAATGTTTTCAGTGTCTTGTTCACACTTGAAATAACTTTGCATTGGTTTTTTGTTGTTGTTGTTTTTTTTGTCATATGTGGTATAGAGTGCTTAAAAAGAATCTGTGTTGTCATGTTATAAGTACCATGTTAATTGTCCACTGGACTCGTGAAGTGATCCTGTTTTCTGTTGCCAGTATCCAGAAGGATCCAGAGGCACGTTTGTCAATCAGCAACATGGTGGTAAGGAATCAATCCTGTATATGGTGTAACAATTCTTTTTCTTTGCTTTCGTTTTATATGTTTGTTTTTTTTCTAAACCTTTTTCCATTCTTTTTCTCTGTCTTTTTGCTTTTGAACTATTCTCATTGATGTTCCATACACAGATATGTCTCCTTTTTTCTGATGTGAAGCCTTTTTTTCGGTGAGTGGTAATGAATGAGGTTGCATTCTTGTTTTGTGAGATTCTCTGAAACTAGCGAGAGATTCTTGTTTTCATGCTGTATGCTTATTCCTGTCTCATTATTATCATTATGTTCATGTGTGTCTTTGTGAGTGTGCCTTTGTGTTTGTTTTTTCTTTATTCTGTATATAATGGTATATATGAACCTTTGCATGTTGGTATTTTTTAATCATTCATTCATGGTACAGAATGATAATACTGTGAATTCAAAAAGTGCCTGTTCTCTGCAGGTTTTTATGAAACCCCCCCCCAAAAAAAAACAACAACAAACACAAGTGAACAGTTAAAAAAAGAGTAAAATATTTAGACCACGAGTGACAGGGAACATGCCCACTACTTTCATTGTGTGTGTGTGTGTGTTGCTTGTTTTTATGTTACTTATTCTAACCTCTTTAAATGGTGTGCATAAACAAAATGTCTTTATGTTATTATCAGGTCTGTGATTGCACACGTTAATTTTCTTGTGGATTAATGAAGTGTTGTTGATTTCATTTCATTTCCAGAACCATGAGTGTCTTCGTCGTGCCACCGCCGCTTCGGCCACCGTGATCAGCCAGTGGGTGAAGAGCCGACTACATGAGATCCGACAGTCCAGAGGCTTGTAGCACCAACAGCAATTCCTGGAGGAAGGGGTTGTTCTTCTGGTTTTTTTCTTCCCAATCAACTGCATCGTTTCAGTGGCATTACTCCCATTCCGGGTTCCCCATACATGGCCACACCCGGGTTCATCTGTCGCATCCCCAGCATCGGCAGTTCACAGGGAGCCATCGAGGTTAGGCCTTACACCAGAGGAAACCCTGCACAGCTGCTGAATCGCTTAGATGGTGTTCAGCAGGGCCTGTTCTGATTTATTGTACTGAGGACACCACCTGCTAAGCCCCCTACTGATGACAGTAATTGCTTATTCGTATTGGAGGAAGATATTTTGTTTCATTAACATCACACAGTTGAGAAATTGCAGCACTGGTTGAGGTCATTAGGGATCTCGAGGTGACAGACAATATGTATTACACCCCTAGTCCAGATATGTGGTGCTGAATCAAAGGTCGAGATGTTGCTACATACAGGAGGGCTGCACTCGTCATAGATTCAGCTTGGTTTCTGCAGCAGTGGTTATCACCATGTGGCTTGTTCCAGACTTTTCTGATACACACCTTGCAGAGACATGTGATGTTGTCTGTGAAGAAGTGAGGAGTGTAATCTGTGAATGTAGTTTGTGAGTACTGAAGAATGGAGAACTGATCTTCATGCTAGTTTTGCTCCTACCTACCTGGGTGGGGACTCTGCTGTTTTTTTGGTCCTCTTGCTGCCTTTTTCACATTCTGTGTGTGTGTGTGTGTGTGTGTGCGTGCATTCATGCGTGTGTTGTTTTTGATCCTTCTTTTGTTTGAATGAAATACAAAATATCAAGGGCTGAGGTAGTGTCATGGTCATGATTAGAATACAACTGGTACTTTTGATCAGCTTTCATTCCGTGCGTTGTTAGCTCTTGACGCATTGGTTAATGTGATATACTGCTATAAAGTTACTTCAGTGAATACCGGTGTTTGAGATTGCTGAAGGCTAAAACAGATTCCTAGCTGAATCTTACATGATCATGAATATCAACAAGTCCAGTGAGTTGATCATATATTATTATGTGATCACATTATTTCCTGGATTAAGATAAAAACTGAAGGTAAAGAATGTATCTCCTTTCTTTTGATGGAAACTAATTCTTTCACACTGTCATGAATGTGTTGGTTTGTTTCAAGTAAGGACAGTTTACATCAGTCTAAAGAAAAGTAACACAGACAAAATTTGAGAGGCTACTGTGAAAAATAAGTATCAAATTTAAGATGTTATCTGTCGGGGTTTCAGTGATAATACACATCATCTTTTCTTCTGTCCAGGTTGTCTGTTTTTGTATTTTTCATGTTAACTTCCGAAAGTCTGTTTTCATTGTCAATGAGGGAGGGAGACAGAAGGAAAATGGGAATGCTGTTCTGACTGTGATTTGTGTGAAGGGTTCTTTGATTTGATGGCTTTTACTAAAAGTGATATGATATGAGAAAAGCGTATATGCTTGTGATTAGTTTGTGCATGTGTTGTGCATGTGTTTGTGCATTTGCTATTTTAGGGAGTTCGGAGAGAGATGCTGGTCGACACCACACATAACTACTGCTGACACAAAAGTGTGAGGCGGAGGTGAATACGCATGCTGTAATCCGTGGCCAGTAACAATATCGTTGGATGTGTTTGCTTGACATGCTCACTTGCAGTTTGATGCTGTTTGTACCATTGATATCACTGATTAGTCTAGTCTTATCAGCGGGTTGAACACTTGATTACCTTGCTAATCCATATCTGTATTATGTACACAGTTTGGTGCTCATTTCTCAAAATGTATGATGTGACCATATTGTGTTATGGATTCATGTAACTGAATTAGATTGTTACTGAACAGTGTAATCCTTGGAAAAAAAAGAAAAAAAGGTGGTATGTTCTTACACTGGCACATAAACTTCAGCACCAATACCTTGTTGATTTAGTTTAAAGGGTGTGTGATGTTTGTTTTAAATGTTCTAGAAGCTGTTTTTTTGTTGTTATTTTTCTCCGTTTTACCATTGTTATTTGTCTCCATGTTTATTTATATATATATATATATATATATATATATATATATATATATATATATATATATATATATGACTCCCTGCAGCTGGTAAGCTTTTATTAATTGCTAAATATGGTAGACTGTGTAGTACATGACAATACATTTTGTGTGTGTGTGTGAGTGTCAGTTTGCAATTATATTCAATGTACCTGGATTGGCAGGTTAGCTTGTGGTTTACAAACATTCTGTCTGTCCAGAAATGTATTGCTTCAATATAAGTTTTGCTAACATGCTCACAAAATGATGGCCTTTCTCTAATGATTATGATGAATATTAAAATGTGTGTTTTTACACATGCTAATATGCCTCCGGCTCATAATCATGCAGCTGGTTGTGGTAACACAATAATCATAAAGAAAGATATGCATGAATACCTAGTGGAAGTACTTTGTTGTTTTTTTCTTTTGCTTGAATAAAATTGTTGTTGTGCAGTGTGACTGAACCAAGATAGGTTTGCTGTTTATTTGTCAGGGTTTGTTTTTGCAGAAAATATGGACAAGTTCACACAAAATGATTTCAGTGATATGCATTGGTGGGTGGTGCATGTCATAGATTACGCAGTACACTAACAACTGTAGTGTAACCCCTCGATTGTCAGCACTTTTTTTATGCCTAGGGAAAAAAAAAAGCTGTGTTAGTACTATGTACACTGGAACTACTGTAGTGTCTTCATTTTGGTGAATTTATGCATGAAATTACACAGACTGGTGCTTAATGAGCTTTACTTTTATATGAAAATAAAACAGGATTCATTATGTTCTTTTTTAAATATGTATTTAAATTATCAACATGTTTGTGAATATATTCTGGACACAAACTCACAAGCACTCAACATACAAACAAACTAAAAAGAAACAATAATCCTCAGTCTCTTCCTCATTTCTTCTTCATGACTGTTCACATCATTGATAATATCCACAAGTACATCTAGCGCTGACTAACATTGAAAAAGATTGCTAGTCCCAGATCCTTGTGTCTTTACCATTTTGAAGAAGACAGGGTGTAAACCTGGGCAGATTTTGCGAGTACTGTGTGAATCAGTGTGTTGGAAAAAAGGGAAGCAAATCACTTTTATGAACCTTTCCGGAGCCCTTTGACATCAGTCAGTGGTTATCCCTCTTCCAAAATAGGCACAGACGTCTTGATAAAACGCCTCTGTTGATTTAACAGAGATAGGCATGACATAGGGATCCGAGAGCTTTGTGAATTTATGGGAAGAGGCAGCCAAGGTATTGAATACCAGTTTTTCCTTATTCTGAGAACTTTTACAGGTTTGACTAGAAAGGGGACCATGAGATGCAAGGCATTGGGAAGTGTGGATACCCCCGAAAACGGAGTATGGCTGCCTACATGGCGGGGTAAAAACGGTCATACACATAAAAGCCCATTCGTGTGCATACGAGTGAACATGGGAGTTGCAGCCCACGAACGCAGAAGAAGAAGAAGAGGGAAGTGTGGATGGAACAGCATCCACAGAATCCTTGTCATTGAGAAGCTAAGTGAGGTTGTTACATGATTCAATTCTTTGTTCATTCAGCATCAGTATGTTGGATTTAGAATATATATACTCACAATATGGAGTGTTGGCTTCAAGATGATGCATCCACCTAAGAAGTGAGAGATTCTGAGCGCACTGGTTCGAATCCCACAGTCGCCAGTATTTTCTCCCCCTCCACTAGACCTTGAGTGGTGGTTTGGACGCTAGTCATTCTGATGAGACGATAAAACAAGGTCTTGTGTGCTGCATGCACTTAGTGCAAGTAAAAGAATCCACAGCAACAAAAAGGGTTGTCCCTGGCAAAATTGTATAGAAATATCCACTTTGATAGGAAAACAAAAATAAAATTGCAGGCAGAAAAAAAATATGAAAAAATGGGTGGCTTTCTCTGTGTAGTGACATGCTCTCCCCAGGGGAGAGCATCCAGAATTTCATAGGGAGAAATCTGTTGTGACAAAAAGAGTAAAACAATACGATTGTCATGATAGGGGCTGTTAGCCTCAGTCATTCAAGTTGTTCAGCATTCAACTCAATTCAACTATTCGCTCATCAAACCAGCCAGCTTCTTGTGTGAGTGGTCATGATATTTATATTATTTTTGATGGTCATCATAACACCTGTATTTATGCATCGTGAGAGGCTAGAGTTGTTTCACATGTTCTGACAGAGATGATAAAGAGGTCTTAAGATATTTGCAATGAAACCAACAGTGTGGAGTTTGCTTTCCTGTGCTCTTATTAACGAATAAGCTATTGCATTCCTTACCTGTTTGAAAGCGCACTGTTTTTTCATTATGTTTGTGTACATGGTGTGATGATTTTAAAACATGTTTTCATTGTGCCAAACCCCATTAGAATTGTTATATTCCCACTGGCCTTTGCAGTCTCATAACTTTTTTTCTGGTTGTTTTTTTTGCGATGAAAAGGGACTGATACATTTTTGGTATCCGTAATTTTGTTCATATTTGTATGTCTGATAGATTTTTCTCCCATATTTTTTAGGGTTGAAAAAATCTGCATGTTCTTAAAAAAAAGAAGAAAAAAGACGGTTTCTTCATATATTAAGCTGTATAAGTATGTGTGTGTATGTCTGCATGCACTGCGGAGACCTCAGCAATTGAGGAACAGTGAGAGAGAGAGAGAGTGTTCTTTCTTTCTGGCTCTTAAAGTCAGTTTTTATTGAATAAGATTATCTTAAAATAGTGATCACCATTCTACTGTAGTCTTGGAAAATGTTTCTTGCCTTTGATGTCCTCATGTACATTTAAGATATATTAAAAGTGATGCAGAAGAAAGCATTGCACATTGCAATCATGATGAGTGGTTTCTTTTATATATATATATATATATTAATGTTTATTATAATATAATAATGTTATCTTTTCTTCCTCATGACTCGTCTTGACCTCAACTCTTCAATGGACCCTTGCAGTCGGCTGGTCTATAAGCATCGTGGTTTGATTTGATGGCCTTCTTTTAATCATATTTTCCTTCACTTCAATACATATAATTTTTATATGAATTTTCTATATGTTGTGTATGCACACGTTTGTTTGGTGTGTGTGTGTGTGTGTGTGTGTGTGTGTGCGTGCGAGAGAGAGGGAGAGACAGAGAGAGATTCCTTCATACCTTGATTATCTGCTTGCTGAAGTGACAATTAGATGCACTTAGTCTTAGATGTTTCATTGCCTCTCTTAAGTGTAGTACTTATATTTATAATCTTTTCACATAATGTGATATTAGTCAAACGTTGATGTTGTAGTGATATTTGTTTTAGTGTCAAAAGGTATATACATATACTTTTTTTTTCTTTCTTTTAGATATAGAGATATACACACACTACAATGTTCACATTGTAATGAATTTAAGTTGACATTTAATCATATTACAAGTGATTTATGCTTGCTTCACATGGGTTTAAACATAAGGGCTACTTTGCAGTTTGTGCTGGCACAAATTAAAAAAAAAAGAAAGAATTAAATTGATTGTGAAATAATGTTCGGTGATGTGAGTGTTAGACCAAGAGTGGATGATTAAGTGGTTGATAAAAATATTGCGCATGTATTTGAAACACAGCGTGCAAAAAAGAAATAAGTACATCCAAGTCATGTGAATGTCTTCCAGTTATGCAAAGCAAAGCAAAACAAACAAAAAGAAAAAAAACAACAACAGAGGTTATCAGCAACAATCTTCATGCAAAACAGAATTGCATACAGACAGCAACTGACGGATAATAATTCATGAGCACATGGACAGATTCAATGAAATACAGGCACACAAAATTTATGACACTACATTCTCTCTTTTGTGCATGTGTATGTGCACACATATGGCAGTATGTATACTCTTTATTATCTCTCATATATGCATCCCCCCCCCACACACACACATCCACCTTGCTAAAATCATCATCATGTCTGCTGTGAAATGGTTCAGCAACAGTGGAGGGTCAACCGCGGTGAGTGGCCCTATGGCGACCTTACAGCAACGCTGATGGTTCATGTGTGTAATTCTGGGGCTGGGACTGCAACGTCAACAGAGATCTATCTCTCAGCGAACACACTGGAAATAAGTTTTACTTTTATTCAAAATGTGCTGCATGCACTGTCCCCAAGGCCACTGCGACAATGGCAAAAACTGGCCACTGCAATGTATCTAGATATTCTAATCCTGTGGTGTTTTGGGTCAAATTGTTTTCTGACTAGGCTACTCCTAAAAGAACAACAATCCTGCTTGTGACGAGGTGGGGGTGTTTGCATCAGAGATGAGTGAGCAATGCTACACTGACGGCGATACACAATAAGTAAAATGCACACACATCTGTGACCTGTCAAACATTATGTATGTATCAACAGTTTCAGTAGCTCAAGGAGGCGTCACTGCGTTCGGACAAATCCATATACGCTACACCACATCTGCCAAGCAGATGCCTGACCAGCAGCGTAACCCAACACGCTTTGTCAGGCCTTGAGGGAATATATATATATATAAAATTGTATGTAGAAAAGCATGAACTGGTTTGACTCGTTACCATTGGTTGCCGGCCTGCCTAAGAAAAGGACAACTCTGCACGCATGTTTCACGCACTGCTCCCATTGACACAAAACAGGTACAGAGACAAAGAAGCACATCAAAACGAAACAACAAACGAAACCTGTTGCTGTTACAAGATACTGAACCGATCACACTGGAGATGTGTCATGCCACAAGAAGAAAGAAAGAAGAAGAAGATATAAAGACTACCGGTGTAGATGTCCAACAATGGCATCAATCTTTCTTCTTCTTCTTCTTTTTTTTTTTTTTTTTTTTGTCATTGCGTAATAAGGTCCGAATCTGCACGAATTTCGTTGATTTCAGTCAAAATTGGTGGATAATTTCGTGTCTTCGTGTGAACGGCTGCTTTTTCTTTCCATACAAATTTGAATTCTCCGAATATGATCGATATGTACAAATACACGCATGGCCTGTACTTGACCAGCCGCCCCCACATCAGCTACTACCAAGGCAGAGATACCAGAGGGCACAGCCTGAAGTTGGACAGATCACACTGCAGACTCAACATCAGAAGCAGTTTCTTCGTTCAGCGCGTAACCGCCACCTGGAACAGCCTGCCAGACAGTGTGGTCACAGCCCCATCAGTCAATGCTTTCAAGAACAGGCTCGACGCACACTGGAAGGAGCTCCCTGCAAAATTTGACCCAGATTGCTATTATTAGTCACTGTCGACATCTTGCACCACGTATGCATTTTCAGTTGTATTAGTGAGAAGACCTGTGAACAAGCTCCAAAGAGCTTCAACACGGACACAAACCAGTAACCAGTAACCAGAATGTGAATTTCGTATGTATCTTCTTCTTCTTCTTTCCGTCACACGACCAACATCGACTTGCCGATGACTCTGTCGTGGTTCATGCATGCTAGGTATTTTCCTGTCTCCATAACCCACCGAACACTGACATGGATTACAGGATCTTTAACGTGCGTATTTGATTTTCTGCGTGCGTATACACACGAAGGGGGATCAGGCACTAGCAGGTCTGCACATGTGTTGACCTGGGAGATCGGAAAAATCTCCACCCTTTACCCTCCAGGCGCTGTTACCGAGATTCGAACCCGGGACCCTCAGATTGAAAGTCCAACGCTTTAACCACTCGGCTATTGCGCCCGTCTATCTTTGTTTTTCGATTCTGCTCCGCTCACCTTCAGAATCGAAAGAGGACAGCAGCTGACGAGAGCACTTGATGGACATCAGTGACTGAGTTGACTTTTGATCTGGATCTGTCGTGGAATCGTTGTGTGAAGCCGTTTATTTCTTTCTATTTTTTATGTCGGTGGTTTTTCAGGCCACAATCCACACCACAGTTTACCTGGTCAGAGTGGATGACAAAGGTCAACTGATTGTTATCTATGTTTTACTTCAAGCCTGCACTGCAATATACACGAAATATACCGTGCAGGAATTTAGATGCTAAAGTGGGATTGTCCCCGCCAGCTCATCGGAAATAACTGGTACAGTTCAAAGAAGGATCACTCAAAATCGAAACTTCCTAAGAAAGGGACATAAACAGTTATCAACCGCATACTTCTGTTGTTTTTGCTGCCGATAAAAGACACCCCCCCCCCCCCCCCTCCCCTAGCTCCCCCACCTCTTCCCTCAATACATAAACTGTGACATGACCTTCAGTTGAAGTCACTGACGTGGTCGGTTGAGCTTTGGGAATACTGAAGTAACTGTTGCACGTGGATGTCAAGTTTCACCACTTGAAAACCAGAGCGTTCCTGTCACATGAAATAAACACACGTACGTACGTCCCCTCCCCCATCCCCCACCCCGTGCCGGACCATAGCCCTCCTCCAAACTCTGTGTGTGTGTGTGTGTGTGTGTGTGTGCCCGCTCGCGTGTCATTGTTTGGTTTTATTGTTTGCTGTTCTCTCTGTGTCTGTCTGTCTGTCTCTCTCTCTCTGTGAGTGAGTGAATATGTGTGTGTGTGTGTGTGTGTGTGTGTGTGTGTGTGTGCGCGCGCGCGCGCGCACGCTTGTCATTGGGTTCACTATTTGATCTTTTCTCCTTCTTCTTCTTGTTCTTCCTTTTTTTTTCTTCTTTTTTTAAATTTTTATAGTGACTGATTGTCAAAGTCAAACTAATGAAAGGTAGGGGGTGGGGAGAGGAAGGTCAGGTTCCCAATGTCAATAACCGTGACAATGTTTGTTTCTTGTCTCCGTGGGAGCAGCTTTCAGGTCTAACTGATTGGAGTGGATGTACTTAGAATTTTTACCCCGCGTACTTTTCCCTCACAACAGTCTGTTTTGTGTACGAAAAAGCTTCTACTTTTCTTCTCTAAGCAATGAATATTTTAGCTCGACTGAACTTAATTACTTCGGGTTTTCGTCCGTTTTCGTTTGCTTGCTTTGCTTCAAAATGGTTTTGTATTATGCAGAAGTTTTTTTTTTTTTTGTTTTGTTTTTTGTTTTTTTAAAGCTTAAATCACTTCGAGTTTTTGTCCGTTTTCGCTTGCATGCTTTGCTTCAAAATGGATTTATATTATGCAGAAAGATGTTTATTTTATTTCATTTTTTGTTTCACATCGTTTTTTGTGGGTTTTTTTGCTGTTGTTTACTATAGACAATCAGATTGTGAAATGGTTAGCAGGAGAATGATCCCCATGCAGATTATATGTCCGGCGCTGATGTTATTATGTGCTGTTGTCATGAAACTACTAAAACTCTTATTTCTGCTTTTGTGCTGTCACGAATTGACTACTGTAATTCCCTTCTCATAGGCTGTCCACATAATATTCTTCGGCGAATTCAAAACCTTCAAAACAATGCTGCCCGTCTGACTCTCAGAGTCCCACGTACTGGTCACATTTCTCCTCACCTCCGCACTCTACACTGGCTCCCCATTGAAGCGAGAATTAAATACAAAGTTCCGTGTCTCTGCTATTCTGCTTTCCACTCCGAGGACTTACATATCTTTCTGACCTTATCAGTGTTTACACTCCCGCAAGAAATCTCCGCTCTTCCCCTGACTGTTACCTTTTGAAACTTCCTCGTGTCAATACAAGAACCTATGGTGAGCGTTCTTTCTTCTTTGCTGCTCCTCACATCTGGAACAACCTTCTGCATCTGATTCTATTTCTGCTTTTCGCTAATCACTAAAAACTCATGTTTTTAACTCTCTCCATACGAACGGCGAAAGAGACGAAGTTAACAGCGTTTCATCCCAATTACCATCATCAAAATATTACAAGCGGAACGCTCTTATACTGAAGAGGTGAATGTTGACAAAGAATACCACAGTTCTGACGACGGAAGCTAAAGGTTGGGTCATTCAGACACCCACTGGACATCCGAGGGGTCTGTGTAGAGAAGAAGAGAGGACTGGCCGTACTGAGTGAGTTAAAACCTATCTATAAGCACTGTCAGCTTCCTTGTTCTCCAACACCACCCATGTCAGCTCACTTTGGATGTATGTAGAGTGGGAGTGGGAGAGTTTGAGTGGGGGGTGAGGGGGGGAGTGGGTTTTGAGAAAGAGTGGTCATGAATGTTTTATGTATCTTGTAATATTTTTCTTTCATGTAAAGCCCCATGAGCTCTTAGAGAGAAAGGGTGTTATATAAATGTACATTATTATTATTATTATTATTATTAACGCGAAAATAATGATAATGAAGAAGACGGAACTGAGAAAGAGCTTTTGTCTGATGGTGAAAGTGAATTGTGTAGGCATATTGGGGTTAGAGTGACGTTACTTTCAGAGCACAATAGAAAATCAGTAATTTGTTTTCCTCCTTCATTGGCAACAGAAGTTGATGGGATTTGTTGAAACTGGTATACCTATTTGTCAGAAAAGGGAAGAAAGAAAGAAGACAAATCATCTTTTTCTCACAATTAATTTTATTTCTATCTCTGGTTCTACATTTATGAACCAGGATGTAACAAATTCGTGTGACTGAAATCTGACATTTTACAGCTGAATGCAGGCCACGCAAAGTACAAAATAATCTACATATTCGCCCATCCATATTATTCACAATCAATATATTCAGTAAAAGATGAGATCAGTAGCCGTTTCAACATGTCGGGTCTAAATTCGTCCATCGATAGGCTATGCGTAATCTTTTTTATTTGTTTGATGTTGTTGTTTTGTTTTGTTTTGTTTTGTTGCTTTGAAAAAACAACTTTTAATATTTCTTCTTTTTTATATATTAAGTTTTTGTGGGTTTTTTTCAGTAACAACTGTTCGTTCAACGTGTAGGCTGGAAATTCAGGAACTGCGGGAGCCCTGTTTCGAAACATTGGGAGGTTGGTCAGGCAACAGGCACACGTGAACAGCGCTCGGCTCCTGCCTTTGGCGATGCATATTTCATGTTGCGGTGTTCCACGGTTCCCAGCTGAATGGGGGCTGGATCAATGCCGCCCAAACGCTGTCATACTGACAGATATCTCATTT
>NC_134880.1:49313036-49320536 GCF_041734735.1 Babylonia areolata | reverse complement strand
ATGAAACGAACAGTGAATAAACCAAGTGATGAACGTGGCAATTAAACGAAAAGTGAATAAACCAGGTGATGAACGTGGCAATGAAACGAACAGTGAATAAACCAGGTAATGAACGTGGCCATGAAACGAACAGTGAACAAACCAAGTGATGAACGTGGCAATGAAACGAACAGTAAATAAACCAGGTGATAAACGTGGCAATGAAACGAACAGTGAATAAACCAGGTGATGAACGTATCAATGAAACGAACAGTAAATAAACCAGGTGATGAACGTGGCAATGAAACGAACAGTGAATAAACCAGGTGATGAACGTGGCAATGAAATGAACAGTAAATAAACCAGGTGATCAACGTGGCAAAGAAATGAACAGTGAATAAACCAGGTGATGAACGTGGCAATAAAACGAACAGTGAATAAACAAGGTGATGAACGTGGCCATGAAATGAACAGTGAATAAACCAGGTGATGAACGTGGCAATGAAACGAACAGTAAATAAACCAGGTGATGAACGTGGCAATGAAACGAACAGTCAATTAACCAGGTGATGAACGTGTCCATGAAATGAACAGTGAATAAACCAGGTGATGAACGTGGCAATTAAACGAACAGTGAATAAACCAGGTGATGAACGTGGCAATGAAATGAACAGTGAATAAACCAGGTGGTGAACGTGGCAATGAAACGAACAGTGAATAAACCAGGTGATGAACGTATCAATGAAACGAACAGTAAATAAACCAGGCGATGAACGTGGCAATGAAATGAACAGTAAATAAACCAGGTGATGAACGTGGCCATGAAATGAACAGTGAATAAACCAGGTGATGAACGTGGCAATGAAACGAACAGTAAATAAACCAGGTGATGAACGTGGCAATGAAACGAACAGTAAATAAACCAGGTGATGAACGTGACAATGAGACGAACAGTGAATAAACCAGGTGATGCACGTGGCCATGAATGATTTCTGGGAGTCAACTTCACCAGGCTGTACGATTATTGACTCAAGCAACAGAAGGTGAGGGCTTGGAAACAACAACAACAACAACAAAAACCCTACCTCAGCTGTCACCTGGGAGAGGCAGGGAGAGTGGGGAGGGGGAGGGGAAGCCACGGGGAGGGATGTGAGTGGGGAGGAACGGATGGGGGTGGGTGGGTGTGGGGGTGGTTAGGGATGAAGGAATTACGGGGATGCTAGAATGCGGTAAATGGTTGTAAAGTTAAAAGACCCTGTGCCGAGTTGATCAGTTATGATATGTGGATGTGAGTTAAAAAAAAACAACAACAAACAAACAAAAAACAAAAACGCTCTACAGAGCTGATAAACTATGATGATGTGGTTGTGAACTGCCCCTCCACTACTGAGATGACAGACAATGGTGTAGGGTCGCCAGGTTCACACTCATTGCAGTGTTGACAAAACACGGTACAGGGGGTTTAAGTTATCGCCTCCTACAGTGTTGACAAACTGCGTCACACGTGGTGCAAGTTAAAAACCTACCATATGGTTAATTGACAGACTGTGATGTGTGGCTTTTTGTGTTAATCACCAACTACAGCTTTGATTAAATCGACCAAGTGTACAGTATATGTGAGTGCAAGATAAAAGGTTATCACATGGTTGACACATTTCAGCGTACGGCTGTTAAGTATTAAAAAACAAAACAAAAAAACACTACAACTGGGATTAATAGGCCTAGTCTGTAGTGTGTGTGTGTGTGTGTGTGTGTGCGTGTGTGTGTGTGTGTGTGTGTAAGTGGTTGAAGCCCACTACGTGGTTAACATACTATGGTTCATTTGTACTTGTTTTGTACTTGTATTTGTATTTCTTTTTATCATAACACATTTCTCTGTGTGAAATTCGGGCTGCTATCCCCAGGGAGAGCGCGTCGCTACACTACAGCGCCACTCATTTTGTTTTGTATTTTTTCCTGCGTGCAGTTTTATTTGTTTTTCCTATCGAAGTGGATTTTTCTACAGAATTTTTCCAGGAACAACCCTTTTGTTGCCGTGTGTTCTTTTACGTGCGCTAAGTGCATGCTGCACACGGGAACTCGGTTTATCATCTCATCCGAATGATTAGCGTCCAGACCACCACTCAAGGTCTAGTAGAGGGGGAGAAAATATCGGCGGCTGAGCCGTGATTCGAACCAACGCGCTCAGATTCTCTCGCTTCCTAGGCGGAAGCGTTACCTCTAGGCCATCACTCCACATGGGTGTAAGCTCAAATCCAGTGCACCACGACTGTAATATATGGGCATGGGATGATAGAAGCCCGCTGCTTATTGGCATGTGGTATCTAATTTAAGTCCACTAAGGGTGTGAGACCATGCGGTACTTGGGTGAGTAAGTTAATTCAAAAGCCACCCCAGTGTGGACAAACTGCGGAATATGATGGTAAAATTAATGGAAAAACCCACATCAAGTCCGATGGACTTTAATAATTATAGGCTACTATAATAATAATAATAATAATAATAATAGTATTTATATAGCGCTGAATCTTGTGCAGAGACAAATCTAAGCGCTTTCACACCAGTCATTCACACGCTGTTGTTGTAGATTAAAACATAACATGAACGGTGATTCACAATGTGTTGCAGGCTTGTGATCATTTATTCTATTTTTATGAGGTCAAGCAAAAAAAAAAAAAAAAAAAAAAAAAAATCTGTTAGAGGTTAAGCGTATCACACATCTTTCCTTCATCTAATGGCGAATCTTTTTTTCTTCTTTTTGTTCATATCAGAGATCAGTGTCTTTCATTTATTGAAAAAAAAGCTTTTCATTTTCGTTGTCGCACACAGACATAGACACGTGTTCAGAGAAACAGACACGCACGCACTCACGCACGCACACACACACACACACACACACACACACACACACACACACACACACGCACGCACGCACGCACACACACACACACACACACACACGCACGCACACACACATACACCGCATTTACCGAGAAAACAAATGCATGTGAAATGCATAACGTGTCATGAAAAAAACCTGTTTCATGTAAAAGCAGCAGTAAAGATTTTGATAATGAAACACATATACACATACGCATAAATGCACGCGCGCGCGCACACACATACAAGTAATGGTGCGCATGCACACACACACGCACACACACACACACACACACACACACACACACACACACACACACACACACACACAGATTTTTTGAAATATTTTTAAAGTCTTCCTCTGAGGTTCCATGCCATCATAGCTGTGATAACAAAGTATTCCTCCCCTGCCACCGTTCCCTCAGATTAAACTACAGAATAACTGATATTTAAACGTCTTTTTTTCCACAACATGCAGCTCGTTGTGGCTTGCAATAATAACTTCTTTTTTTTCTGTTCAAACCCTCCGGTTATCTTCGGGATAAAAGCAACGATCATAGTAAAAAGCTTTGTGTTTACTGCCCAAAGATAATGAATGTAATATTCTGACATTCATTTTTCCGACTCATGGTTAACAAAATCATTTCAAGACATGTTTATGCACATTTACGTGCTCAATAAATGAAAGTGTTCATTGATCATAAATTTTCATTGAATACAAAAGCAACAACAACATATATTATTGTGACTGGCAAAGAAAAACCTGATGTTGTGAGAGAAGAATAATGAAACATACAATTCATATCATCAACGGGGATGGTATCTTTTAAAGCAATCAAAAGGCATGTTAGCAAAAATCAATATCTTCTACATTACCATGTTACACATTCAGCTAGCATCGTGATCGTGATGAAACAAACGGGAGAGTGAGTTCGTGCAAACACACACAGTTCGTACATTCATCGACATCAGTGAAGTAATTAGAATTAATATAGGATGAACCATATGTGTTAACTTTATTGTAGTCGAACCACAGTGAAATCAGATCAGTGTTACTGCAGTTTTTAACTGCATTTCCTGCTTTTTGTGCACATGTCAATGATGTGGTCAGTTTTGCCGAGAGAGAGAGAGAGAGAGACAGAGAGACAGACAGACAGACAGACAGAGAGAGAGAGAGAGAGAGAGAGAGAGAGAGAGAGAGAGAGAGAGAGAGAGAGAGAGGCGTGTAACCAAAAGGGGAAGGATACCAATTAAAGAATGGCGACTGTCATCCTGGACTGTATCCTCAGTCTCGTTCGTCTTCAGTTTAACGTCTTTCCACTTGAAGTGATATTAGACGGAAAAAACAACAACAAACAAACAAACAAAAAACCGTGGGGGTAGGGGTTGTGGGAGGGGGGTGGGGGGTAAAAGTGTGTGTATGTGTGGAGGGTGAATAGGGAGAGACAACGCTAGGGAAAATGGAAACGTTGTCTCAGATCAGTCTGATCACAGTGAGGTGACAGCTCTTGTCCGACGAGCAAACTCGCCATTGACAGTCAGGGGTCAACGAGATTCCTTTTATTTTAAATTTGTTTTCTCCTCCTCCTCCTCCTCCTTCTTCTTCTTCTTCTTGTTACTATTATTCTTATTCTTATCTTAACTTTTATCATTCTTTTGTGTGTGTGCAGAAACATCTAAAATCTACCTTTTCTTCCAGCACCAACTGCGTCAAAAACAACAAACAACTGACGTCAAAAACAACAAACAACTGACGTCAAAAACAACAAACAACTGACGTCAAAGAAAAGATAAACGGACAGACATAAACATTTGAACAGTGATTTCGTGAAACAATTCTAAGTGAGTCTAATTTACATGTATTTACACAAACATCTATCGTGATAATGAAATAGACCTGATCTAACATCACACAGTGTTAATAAACAGTGGAAGGTAAAGATTCAATCCAGCCTGACAGGCATAGAGAAATCTGCACTCACTCACTTCATTTAGCGGATCAGTCTGGCTTTAATTCCCCCGGCTGTTCCTTTCATGTTTTCCGCTGAGCATCTGTGATGACTGCTGGACATTCTCTGAGGCTAAGGAGACAAAATTGCACCGGCTCTTAGTGGTGCAGCCTTGGGGGCTAGTTGGCCCTTGGGAACCACCCCCAATGCCGACTGTCCTAAAACCCTCTTGGCTAAGCGAGTAGGGATGTAACTTGGGCAAGACACGCTCCACTATTATCGAATTCTAGTCCAGATAGTCTGGACAGCAGTTACCTCCTCTGTTCTGATGGTCATTGACTAACCATCATATAATCATATGAGGCTGAAATGACTGAAAATGTAATAATCACGTGTTGTACATTCTCGGAGTCTAAAATGGCTGCAAAGAAAGATCATATGCAGTTATGGCATGTAGATTGTGTAAAATGACTGCTGTAAAGGTAATGATGACTTGTTGAAAATACCCTGAGTCTAAAATGACTGCAGAGGTAATTTTCGTTGATTGTGTAAAAGGCTGGAGTGTTTGGTAACGAATGGCACTGCATGCGTTTGTGTGGAGCCTCTGCTTTTGAGCGCTAAAGGTCAGCAGCTGGACTGACTAAAACCACAGTGCATGCTGTACCGAAAGGTATCCCTCGGGGTTTTGTCCATACACTTATATTGTTTGTCATACATCTACATGACACCGTGGACGATTGTGTACTTCTAGAATAGGTCTTCATTCACACCTGAGAACCATTCAAGTAAAAAGACCAAGCCTGCCTCATCTGCGCATTCGTAGACCAGACGAGAGACTCCATGATAATGATGATGAGAAGACATTGTGGATGAACTGGATCGAGCAAGAGACTTCGGATGATATATAGAGCTAACTCTGCATGACATTAGACTGTTGCGTCCTAAGGCAAACTAACAAACTAAGTACTCTGCATTACTGTAGGTATTAAATGCAGCATGACAAACCTGTCACTAAAACTCTGCATGATTTTAGACTGTTGTCTACTTTGCAGACCAACAAAGTACTCTGCATAACTCTCGGCGTCAAATGCAATATACGTATCACTATCTACTGGTCAGTATGTCACAGCTCTGCTGACTATCATAAGTGCTAAACTTCGACCACAGGCAACCCGTTGATAATATTGTAAACAGTTGATCCAAACAATGTAGCCAAATTAGCTTAAATGAAAATGTTATTCCCAGGATTCTTTATATAAAAAATAAAAAGCCCAAACACTTCGAACACATTTTGAAATCTGCCGAATCATAAACATCGCTTCCTCATGCGGTCCATTTGGACAGATAAAAAAAGAAGAAGGCATTTTAGATGTGTTATGCGTTACAAACCTGAAATTCTAATTTAAATGTGCTGAGAAATGATGCCATATAATGACACCCATAACATTTAAATCCAACTCTGGTGGTTTTGTTGTGTCCAAACTGACATGGAATGAAAAAGACACAGACACGATGCTATATACAGTGAAACCACAGGGCAGTGATCGCATAACAATGAAGGCATCATTATACATGGAAGAGAATGAACAAGACCGGTATCTCAACAGGTAACACAATGATAGATAATCACACACACACACACACACACACACACACACACACACATATATATATATATATATATATATATATATATATATATATATATATATATATATATATGTATGTATATATGTATATATATAAACGGAAAAAAATCCACTAAATGTTCATACTGGAGGAAACATGAGGTGTGAAGAGAGAAGTGTAAAAGGTAGAGACTGCTCATAAAAGGACATTCATTCTAGATCTCCCAGTTATAAATCATTTATCACAATGAATACAATCAGTTCAAAATCCACGTAAAACAATAACGTCATAGAATCACCAACTCTCGCGCACACCCCATATTTTTTGGATATCTGCAGTCTTACTGGAGGAATCTGGTGCATAGGTGACATGATGAACCGAAACCTTTACCCATCACGAACACGAAAACTGAATCCATTCTTCTTTCTTTCTTTCATTTCTTTTGTCTTCTTTTTTGTGTGTGAATTATCCACGGTGAATATTACATTCGTTTTGCTGTGTACGGACATTTTGGTTTTAGTTTTTCTTGCGGATCATTTCACTCATCAATCATCATTTAGCTCGCAATTAGAAAAGTAGCACGCTTTCGCCAGACCTGACGCCCGATAACTATGCGTGTGTTATTGACCCAAACAGATCCTGTCCTTATGTGGCCGTCAATCTTGTATTTGTATTTGTATTTGTTTTTGTGAAATTCGGGCTGCTATCCCCAGGGAGAGCGCGACGCTACACTACAGCCCCATCCAATTTTTTGTATTTTTTTCCTGTGTACAGTTTTATTTGTTTTTCCTATCGAAGTGGATTTTTCTACAGAATTTTGCCAGGAACAACCCTTTTGTTGCCGTTGGTTCTTTTACGTGTGCTAAGTGCATGCTGCACATGGGACCTCGGTTTATAGTGTCATCCGAATGACTAGCGGTCTAGTGGAGGGGGAGAAAATATCGGCGGCTGAGCCGTGATTCGAACCAGCGCGCTCAGATTCTCTCGCTTCCTTGGCAGACGCGTTACCTCTAGGCCATCACTCTGACGTATTCTCGGATAAACGAAAATAACTCAAGGTTAC
>NC_134880.1:49308036-49310536 GCF_041734735.1 Babylonia areolata | reverse complement strand
CGACTTACTGACAAAACATCACCATTGTATAACTTGTATACTATTTTGAAACCGAGTCATACCTTCACTGCTCCAATACAACACGGACAAAAAATCGATACAGAATGCCTCTTCCATAATTATTCAAAACATTGGAACAATGAAAGAAAAAAAGACAAAAAAAAAAAAGACAAACAAATAATCAGTGAAATAATGCGCTCACTCTTGTTACCTTCCGCAGAATAAATGTAATGGCAGTTTACAATAATCGTGTGACGAAAACGAAATATTAATCCACAAAAAGCTACCCTTTGAAGTGGTGCCCAGTGTGTGTATCAGCCGAAGAAATAAGACGGACAAAACAGGTGCCATTTGTTCTGGAGCCACAAACACAGGAGATCGTGGAAGATATGTACTCTGAACTGTTCATTATGGCCTACCAATAACAGACTCCCATAGACTCTCACAGACTACGCAGGACTCTATCCATAGACTACGATAGACTGTCACAGACTACGTGCCGTGCCGTGATATGATGCACATGTGGAAATTATATCAAAGAATACAGCAGGAACAGTACCACGTCATATGCTAGACTTGTTCTTGCTCACATTGCTCTATTGTCATTTTTGTCTTGAATACAGTTCTTGCTCACATTGTTCTGTTGTCATTTTTGTCTTGAATACAGTTCTTGCTCACATTGTTCTGTTGGCATTTTTGTCTTGAATACAGTTCTTGCTCACATTGTTCTGTTGGCATTTTTTGTCTTGAATACAGTTCTTGCTCACATTGTTCTGTTGTCATTTTTGTCTTGAATACAGTTCTTGCTCACATTGTTCTGTTGTCATTTTTGTCTTGAATACAGTTCTTGCTCACATTGTTCTGTTGGCATTTTTTGTCTTGAATACAGTTCTTGCTCACATTGTTCTGTTGGCATTTTTGTCTTGAATACAGTTCTTGCTCACATTATCAAGTAATATTGGCATTTTTTCCTTGCATACATTTCTGTCCAAACCGAAGGGCAGAACGCAAACCCCGATCGCCCCTCTCAACTGTCTCGATTAAAACATTAAGAGCCTGTAAAAACAACAACACACAATTACTTTCAACACATCACCCCAATTGTCATTTTCAGCTTTATCGATCAAAAAACATTAGCTGCGTGTAAAAATAACACAACCACTTTCACAACACAACACCCCAATCGCCTTTATCAAACTCGATCCAAAAGCATTAGTAACACAACCACTTCTTTCACGGCACAACACCCTAATTGTCTTTATCAACCTCAATCAAAAAGCATTAGCTGCGTGTAAAAAATAACGCAATCACTTTCACAACACAACACCCTTATTGTCTTTGTCAACCTTCTCGATCAAAAATCATTAGCAGCGTGTAAAAATAACACAGTCAAAACAACCATAGCTGGGAACTATTTGCGGTTGTAGTTGGGTTTTTTTAGTTGTTTTTTTTTAAATATTTTTTATTGTTGTCTTTACGTTCACCAGCCCCTAACCAGTTGACCAACACCCAGAACAATGTCTATTTTTTCTTCAAGGAGTCCCTGGACGACCGCACGTTCGCTGGGGGCCTGGGTGTAGTTCTGGCACGGACCTCGTCCCTCCTCTGGTGCATGCGCTCCAGCTGTCGTCTGCGCTCTTCTCGTTTCTTCTCGTCGAAGTCCTGCAGCTCGTGCAGTAGCTGTTCCGTTTCTAACATCTGAGGCTGTAGGGAAGCAACGAAAATGGCAATGAGAGCCTGTCCTAGGTTTGTGTAAAAATGTTAGATATAACACGCAAAAAAAGCAATTATAATGAAATATAATAAAGTGAAAGATACGTCCAGGGCAGATGATAGAACTCAAATAAGAACAAAACGGTCCACACTAACCCACTATATAACTGTAGTGACTTGAGGCCCTGACCGCTTGTGACAATTAATTTTTATACCGGATTTATTCATGTACTTTTGACGAATCCTAGAAGTAAATTATCGCCATCAAAGAAGTAAAAATAAAGCCACCCTTTTAACGTCCACAAAATCTGAATCTCTGTCAACATTTTTCTCTCTACCGATAGTCGCAACAGTGGAAGCATCTAAACGATCATATGTGTACATTGATATTTTCGTCACAGTTGTCTTGTTTACTCCATGCGAATAATTTTGAATAATGAATTAAAAAAAAAAAAAGTGGAAAGAAAAGTGTGACGGCTACAGAAATGTGTGCCTTGTGACTTCTTTTGTTTTGTTCGCTTTTTGTGTTGTTGTTGTTTTGTTTCTGACAGTAAGAGAATAACAGTTTCCTCTTCATAACGAGAACAGATCCTCTTTAGATTACATTACACATATTTTTTTCATACAGGACAAACAGATATTTTCATAACGTTAGCAGAGCATGTCGGAATAGAGGATTATTATCGATACATTTCATAGGCGAATAGAAAACTACAATAAATATTATGCCGATGATTATCATTTTCGTAATATGGTTAGAATAGGTAGAACAGTCAGACTCTGGATA
>NC_134880.1:49300536-49303036 GCF_041734735.1 Babylonia areolata | reverse complement strand
CGTAAAGTTGTTGACCACGATGGGCACGGTGAAGGCCACGGTGAGCACCCCGCACAGCACGCACACCGACCCCAGCAGGTACCCGTAGATGGAGTGCGGCACCTGGAAATGGTGGGGTTTTTTTTCTTCTTACGTTTTTATGTGTGTGTTCTGCTCATTGTGTGTACACCCCGCACAGCACACACACTGAGCCCAGTTGGTACCCGTATTATTTTAGAGTGGGGAACCTGAGGTGGGAATGGGGACAGATGTGTGTGTGTGTGTGTGTGTGTGTGTGTGTGTGTGTGTGTGTGTGTGTTGTTGTTGTCTTCAGTTTAACGTCTTTCCACTTGAAGTGATATTAGACGGGGGAAAAAAAAACCAAAAAAAAAAAATCGTGGGGGTAGGGGCTGTGAGAGGGGGAGGGGTAAAAGTGTGTGTATGTGTGGAGGGTGAATAGGGAGAGACAACGCTAGGAAAAATGGAAACGTTATAAACGCCAACATCAAACAAATATAACATCTATAACAAATGTCCTATAGGACTATGCAGCAAACCTTCTGCAATAACAAATAACATATTGGAATTGTTAATAACACATTCAAAAGAACTTTTGGTGAAGTCTGGCAAAAAACATTTTAGATTCTGACATTCGAATATTACATGGTTGCTAGAAATATGTTCTCCACATATGCATCTGACATCTTTGCTGAACTTTGTTACAAAAGCGTTCAGTTTTATCCTGTTTGATAATGTATGAATCTGCCTTAATCTTATTGAATTACTGTATGTATTTGACTGATCGATAGTTCCCGGTTGTTGACCATTAATTACACTATGGTTTAAAGCTTTGCCGTTTTCTTGGTATAATTCTCTGACTTTGTTCCACGATGTTTTTTCTAGTATTCGATAACCCTCTTGTACAGATAGAGGCACATAAAGTTCTATGGTTCCCTGTTCGTTCTTTGCACCTTTTCTTGCAGCCCTGTCAGCCCATTCATTGTAGAGAATACCAAGATGTGAAGGAACCCAGAAAAACGTAATATGTGTTCCTTTCAAGCTTAAAAGATGTAAAATGTGGCTGATTTCTAGTATGATTTTAGATTTGTTCTTACAATTTGGTGAGTTTAAAGCACATAATACAGATTTGGAATCAACGCAAAACAAGACTTGTAGAAGGCAAATTGGAAGATCAAGAATATGATTTAGAGCCATAAGAACAGCAATAAGTTCAGCAGTGAATATTGAACGATTTTTACCAATATAGTATGATCTTTCCGTTTTCAGTTCTGGTATAACAAAAGCTGAACCTGCTTGGCCATTGTCTAATAGTGAGCCATCTGTGTAGATCTGTAAATGATCACGGTATCTATTTTGAAGGTGTACTCGGACTTCCGTTGCCATGATATTCGGATTTTCATTCTTTTTAATGTCAGTATGATTAACATCAAAATGTGCTTTATTCATCTCCCAGATGGGGTATGGACTTACGGTCTTCTGTGTGTCTACGTCATCTGAATTAATTTTAGATTTTTCGAACAGGTTTGACACAAACGTGCCAATGGGTGTTAAATAAGATATGTTTTTAGCTCTTTTGGGGAAGCTGTTTTCGGATGTAATTTTTACTTCCTCTGATGTATAATTTTCAGTTGTTGAGCTTCTCAGTACGTATTTAGCACATGCGAGGTTTCGGTATTCATCTAAAGGTAGTACTCCTATTTCTTTGTATGTTCCGAGGGTCGATGCATGGAAAGGTACACCAAGGGCAAGTCTATATGCTTTGCAGTCTATGCTTTGAAGTTTCTTTAGCAAATATTTTGGAGCATTGAAAAAGACTTCTTGTCCATAGGATAGTTTGGATCGAATAAGTGATGATGATAAATGTTTCAAAATCGTTGTATCTTGTCCCCAGTATTGTTTACTCACAATTTTGAGTAAGTTTAGAGATTTTCTTGTTTTTGTTAATAAATATTCAATATGGCTGTTCCAAGTTAGTTTTGAAGTAAGTATCAATCCTAAAAACTTAACAGTATCTTTATACTGAATTGTCTCATTTTCAATCTTAAATGTTGGTAACTCTTCTGGGTTTGTACCATTGTTAAAAAGCATAATATGTGTTTTTTCTGATGATAATGTAAGACCATTATCAGCAATATATCTATTTAATCTATCTATTTCTCGTTGGTATATTTTCTTGATATAGTTTAAAGCCCTTTTGGATGTATTCCGTTTCATAGTTACATTCATCCACATACATATATCATCTGCGTATTGCACTAGGATCACATCATTTGATAAGTGTTTGGGTAAGTCGTTCAACAAGATATTAAATAAAACAGGGGCAATAACAGAACCTTGGGGTAATCCCATGTGAAGAGTTTTAGGATTTGAGTATGTATTCCCGACCCGTACCTGTATACTTCTTTCACTCAGGAAATCTTTGATATAATCATAGAGATGTCCTGAAAAGCCAACAGATTTCAGTTTAAAGAGTAACTTTGCATGCCAAACTTGATCATAG
>NC_134880.1:49280536-49293036 GCF_041734735.1 Babylonia areolata | reverse complement strand
GCTAGAGACTTCACACAAGTTGTGGGAGAAGAAGACTGATGAAACATTCGCACCCCCCCCCCTGCCCCCCTCCACCCTCCCATCAACGTATTTTATTTCGTTTTCGTTTTTTTTTCTCCCTCAGCCTTTCACAGTCAGAACCCCATAGCATCATCAAAGCCTAATCTCTAAAACAACAACATGATAACGTTACCATTTGTTGACAAATATAGAACTTTACTCTCTGTAGAAATCTAATTTACATTTATTTTCCTCTCCCCCACCCACTCTCTCCACCTCTTCTCCTCCCCTCCCCTCCCACCTTTTGTTGCATCATCAGTGTTCTGTACAAATCCCTGTCAGAGAGACCGTCCTGATGAACCTTTGGGGGGAGACGGAAGTCATCGTCATCTGACAGGAAAATCGGTACACTGTGTTACTTGCCATTGTTATAACTCAGAAAAGGTTTGAGGTTCCTAGCCACAGACGATTAGGAAGAGTGAGTGAGAGTGAGAGGGGGTGGGGGTGGGGGGGGTGGAAGGAGGGAAAAGGAAGGGGTTGTGGGAGCAGAGAGGAGAGATATAGGTACAGAGAGAGAGAGAGAGAGGGAGAGACAGAGAGGGAGAGAGAGAGACAGAGACTGAGACAGAGACACACACACACACAGAAGGGGGCTCTGGGGTCGTTTTAACAGAGACAGACAGACAGAGAGAGAGGCAGAGAGACAGAGAGAGAGGCAGAGAGAGACAGACAGACAGAGAGAGAGGCAGAGAGAAACAGACAGAGAGAGAGGCAGAGAGAGACAGAGAGTGAGGCAGAGAGAGACAGAGAGAGAGGCAGAGAGACAGAGAGAGAGGCAGAGAGAGACAGACAGACAGAGAGAGAGGCAGAGAGAAACAGACAGAGAGAGAGGCAGAGAGAGACAGACAGACAGAGACAGAGGCAGAGAGAGACAGAGAGACAGAGACACAGAGAGAGAAGGGGGCTCTGGGGTCGTTTTGACAGAGGCAGAGAGACAGAAACAGAGAGAGATGGGAGGGGGGGGGGGGCGGAGGGGGGGTTGTTTTGACAGAGACAGAGAGACAGAGATACAGATACAGAAATGTGACAAATAAAGGTCACGGCCCCTCACGAAGGGTGTACTGTGAACATACATTCATAACAATAAGACAAGTAGATTGGTAACTTGGAAAGAGAGAGAGAGAGAGAGAAACACACAGAGAGACAGAGAGAGGTGAGAGAGAGAGAAACGGAAAGACAGAGAGTCAGAGTGAGAGACAGAGACAGGCAGAGAGACACAAAAGAGACACACAAACCGTCCTGATGAACCTCTGGGTGAAACAGAAGTCATCATCATCTGAGAGGAAATCGGTACACTGTATTACTTGCCATTATTGTAATGCAGAAAAGGTTTGTAGTTCCTAGGCACAGACGTTTAGGAAGAGAGAGAGAGAGAGAGAGAGAGAGAGAGAGAGAGAAGGGGGTGGGAGGGGGGATGGAAGGAGGGGAAGGTAGGGGGCAGAGAGAGACAGACAGACAGAGAGACAGAGGCAGAGAGAGACACAGGAAATGAAACACACACACACACACACACACACACACACACACACACACACACAGACGGAGACAGAGAGAGAGAGAGAGAGAGAGAGAGAGAGAGAGAGAGAGAGAGAGCAACAGTCTCAACAAGACAGAATATGAAAATGTCAGGCACTCAGCAGCAAACAATGTAGAGGACAATGTGCGTCGAACTCTTACGAAACCCTTCACACAGTAGAAGGGTGATTAGGACGGACATGCTGATTAGGACAGGGTGATTAGGATGGCTCACAAAATAAATCCATAATTCTGCCCGGGCACCATGACCTACGCAGCCAAACGTGATTAACCAAAGTAGCTGTCGACCTTTCAGCTGTATTGCGTTTCCCCGCGACTTCGCCGACATAGTTTAAGCACAGTTATGATATTTTTCGAACAATTGTTTTTTGTGGTGCAAGTTTTGTCTAACATCATGGCTGCCCGGCAAGCATTACTAAAGTGTTCCAACATTTTCATCATGAACATGTTCCAAAACAATCGATCTTTGATGTGCATGTGAGTGCCGATAACAGCTTTAAGCCAAAGTGACACTTGCTTGAGAAGAGGAGCAGAGAAATAATGTATGTACAGCGTTTCGATACAATGGCTTGAGCATCTGTCATGCTTTTATTTTCTTCTGCTGTCTAATTCAAAGAAAATTTAATTCAGCCAAAGATATAATGTCATTGTAATGTACCTTTCCATTCTGAAATACGAAAATCGCTGACGAAGCTATAAAAAATCAATCATATTCTAGGGTCAGGCTTGATATCGATTGTGGATCGGAAATAGCCCCGCTTAGAGACTTCCAAGGAATGTTAAGTTGTCGACTGCATTGCAAACACACACACACACACACACACACACACACACACACACACACACACACACACACACACACACGCATACACACACACACATACGCACGCACACACACACACACACATACATACGCACGCACATGCACACACACACACACACACACACACACATACGCACGCACGAACGCACACACACACACCAACACACACACCAACAGACACACACACGCACACACACACACATACCCACGCACGCACACATACACCAACACACACACACATACGCACGCACGAACGCACACACACACACCAACACACACACACCAACAGACACACACACACGCACACACACACACACACACACACACACACACACACACACACACACACACCCACTCACGCACACATACACCAACACACACACCAACACACACACACACACACACACACACACACACACACACACACACACAGCGCCTGTCTAAAAGTCCACTTTGCCCAAACACCTGAATATGGTTAAGCAACGGACGGCACGAGGTTTGTTCTCCACTCTCCATCTCTCGTTAGCTGCCATTCATTGCCAGATTGCCAAGAAGGTCTTGCCAAGCACTGACGCATTGATCGCGCGCGTCAGCGAAATCTGCTTCTGACACAATCACGGGGCGTTAGTTCGCCTGATTTCCCCTCTTTATCTCAATGTTGTGCCGTTCGCAGATTTTAATTACCCATTGTGTGTCCACCGGTTATCTGCTTCATGACAGCGGTAATGATACAATTGCAGTGTCGCATCTGACCAATATGAAATATTACAATGTAATCCAGGAAAAAAAGGCATCATCAATGTATTGATTGCTCCTGAGGCAGTTAATGAGACAGAGCTCTTGTGTGCGTGCGTGTATGTGTGTGTGTGTGTGTGTGTGTGTGTGTGTGTGTGTGTGTGTGTGTGTGTGTGTGTGTGTGTGTGTTCGTTCGTTCGTTCTTTAGTTTAACGTGTTGGTGTGTGTGTGATAAACTATGAAGTTCAGTTTGATTTTCAAAGCAGAGTGACGCACGAAACCACTGAACAACAGCTAAATCTAAAGACAGCTCATTAGAACGTAACTAACAGTGTTGTGTTTACCAGGATTAAGAAAGAGAGATACAGACACCGACTCTCAGTCTGTCCAACTGAAGGGGCATGAATGATATCAATTTTTGGATGTCCATGCATGCTGTACACGTGTTTTCGCATTCATTATTGCAACTCAGCGACATTAATACAAACAATACAATCCACCAGTCTCAGCAATGGTTTTGACACAGTTGTACAAAATATTGCGCGTATTCTCGTTAGGAAATGAAAAGAGTAATCCAAACCTCTGGTATGGATTTGGAATAGGACAATATCTGGGTAGTATCAAATCATTGCGCATTCAGTTAAAACAGGACAGAAAAACAACAACAACGCGCACTTCATTTCCCATTGAAGTATCACTTAGATACCTTTGATATCTACAAAGTTCAGTTCACCACATACATGACCATTAGGCGTTCACCATCCAGATTCAAGAAGCTGTTTCATTGCAAGTCATCATAGACTGCAAAAAGGTTACTTTTTTCAAGGGATACATGTTTACAAGTTTCATGAGCCGATTTCATCGTACAGTGACCAATATTCATAACCACACCAGCCGCCGTGGCGAAGTGGTTAACGTCGCGGACTGACGGCTGGGAGGACGCGGGTTCGAATCCCAGCGGAGGTGGGTTTTTCGGCCCGCGGCCGGCTCCTACCCAAAGCTATGGGCTTAAATGGGGAGACTGGGACCACACAGTCGAGTACCATCCACTTCACGGATGCGTCTTTGGGTGTGTTGCTCTAATTACCTGACCAACACTGCAAGTGTCTGTATCTCTCGGGCCTGGTTGACACCGGGATATCATTATGACAGGAAGTGTAGAGTACAGCCTTGTCATGTAGTCCCAACCCAAAATGGACCTCCATAGCAACATCGTCATCGTCATCCTCCTCTTCCTACATCATCATCAATATAAACAAAACAGTCCCAAAGTCTGTGGCCTTTCATGCCCTGCTCTCATGTTGACCTCAGTTTCGATACCCCTCCACTACCGTGCTTGGGGTGAGTCCTGTCAATGTCTTCAGTGTCGGCAGATTCATGGGGGGCTGTTGTTGGAGGGATGTGGTAGCGGTCTCAACTCTGGGAGGGACGCTCACTCAGTCTGGCTCCGCGACTAAGCCATTATTGTCTTTAGTAGGGGGCTTAGTAGGTGGTGTCCTAAGTACGTTGAATCAGAACAGGCACCACTGAACACCACCGAAGTGACTCAGCAGCAGTGCAGGGTCTCCTTTGGTGTGTGGCCTCCTGGCGACCTAATATCGATGGTTCCCTGCGGACTGCCGACGCTGGGAATGTGACAGACGAACCCGGGGGTGGCTATGTTAAGGGGACTTGGAATGAGCGGTGTGGGAGTAAAACCACTGAAACGGTGCAGATGATGGGGCAGCAAAAAAAAAAAAAAAAAAAAACCAAAATCATAACCACATTCAAGTTTATTTTTTCACAATACAATTATTAATTTGTACTTCCCAAGAACGCTGCCAAACGCCCTACCAACAATGACAGAGCCACATTGCTATTTCCATTAAAGCAACTTCTTACTTAGTTGTTTATTTCATTTGATTATTCCATTTTATTTTGTCTCAATGTTTTACACAAACATAGGACAGGGTTTTACAGCCTGACCAGCGCGTTGAGTTTATGCGAACATCAGACATATGCTCTTTCTTTCTTTTTCTTCTTCTTCTTCTTTTTTTTTTTTTTTTAACTCATCCTACTCCACAGCTACATGCTTGCTACATACAACTCCCCTGGATCAGCACTACATGAGACCACTGCAGAAAAAAACAACAACAAAAAAACAGGGTGATTCACTAAAACAGCAAAAATCGACGGAGAATTGTTGATTTAACTCTCTCCATACGAACGGCGAAAGAGACGACGTTAACAGCGTTTCACCCCAGTTCCAATCATCAAAATATTGCAAGCGGAAGGCTCTTATACTGAAGAGGTGAATGTTGACAAAGAATACCACAATTCTGACGATGGAAGCTAAAGGTTGGGTCATTTAGACACCCACTGGACATCCGAGGGGTCTGTGTAGAGGAGAAGAGAGGACTGTCCGTACTGAGTGAGTTAATCGGTCAAACAAAGCTTCGTTTTCATGCTTCAGGAAACTGTAAACGGTTCAGTTTCGAATGCATACTGTACCAAGCTAGAATGAACGAAATTAGAATAGTGTGTTTGGTACGAGAATACTCCTACCTGGTCCACAGGAGAAGTAATCATGGCACGAGTTAACTCGTACCAGATGTTGTGTAGCGTTTATGGATCAGTGCGCACGCTTTGACACTTCCTTGAAACTGAAATTCACGTCATCCCGCCATTGTGGTAGTGGTGATCACATGCAGGTCGTTCGGTTTTAGCGTGCGCAGCTAGGCACATCCTTCCAACAGATTTCCCTGCTGCTTGTGCGCGATGACCGTGAAGGCAGATGAAGTGAATGAACGTCTCTCTTGACATGGTCACAATCACCGCCACTTCCCCCGATGACAGCCTCCATGGAGGTTAATCCCCGTGCAGGAACTCACTCCTTCCTGTTTCCCAATGCCCATTTCCGGGTTTCACCTCCTCCTTCTCCCCCCCACCCCCCCAAACCACACCAGCCACCCACACCCCGCCCTCTACATGCAATGGATACTGTTGTTAAAAAAAAAAGCGAACCTGTTCAGAAAGGTGGAGGAAGAAATTAAGGCCTGCTGATGGACAGAGAAGGAAGTGGGGTTTTTTTTTGTAGCTGTATGATAAACACAATGGTTCGATTTCCAACTCACGGAAATGAGAGAAAAGTGTGTGTGTGTGTGTGTGTGTGTGTGTGTGTGTGTGTGTGTGTGTGTGTGTGTGTGTGTGTGTGTGTGTGTGTGTGTGTGTGTGTGTGTGTGTGTGTATTCATATCTGCATGATGCACAGAAGCGGTAGGCTGAAAGTGAAAAATATCTGCAGGCTTGAACGTGAAATTAAAGCAGTGCGTCCTCCACTCGGCATCTGTGACTGGTTTGCACCAGGTTCCGAGGGGAAGTTCTCAGGGGGCACGGCTGGAAATAAAGCAACACTGTGTTTGTTTGATGAAAATCGGATTCACTGTCAGGCTGATTCCCGTAAGGTATGCCAGGGTCCATGTTTGCTTTCTGTGCCAACGGAGCGAGGTTCCTAAGGATGAACAAATGAACAAATTTATCAATATGGATCAATAGCACCAAAATAGATGTAGAGGTTTTTTTTTAGGCAATGGCATGATAGTTCGTACAATCGGTGGTTGATTGGTCAACTTATTGTGTAGTCTCCGTTGGTGATCTACTCTCTAAGCATATCAAAATATACAAGATGAATTTAATTTGTCAGAAAAATGAATTACAGAAAAATTCTGTAAGACAGATCCTAATCTACTCGTATGTCTACGAAAAGTAGTCTGAATTGTTGTAATAATAGCACACATTGAACTGGTTTTACACTAGCTGTTGAATGCATTTTTCTCTTATTTTAATGTGCAATATCTGCAAGGGCCTGTTAAGGGGGTGCCTAATTTGCCCCTTTCCCCAGCTGGCTACTAATCTTTGCACGTGAGTCTCGGAAGAACAATCACTTCTTGTTCTCTGACAACACAAGTCAACTACTCGTGTGTGATTCTTTTAACCATCGTAGTATCGAATGCGATGATACACAGACATTTTCGTGCTGAATATACGATGAATTTATCATTTCCATTTCAGGACACATTGTGAAAGATAATGAATGATAATCTCCGTGGTAAATTTTCTTCGCATTAATGTTTACTCTGATGGGACCACACAAAAACCATACATGGGAACATGCAGGATTAGCTACGTGATTAAAACAGAGAGATCTTGTTTTCCTGTTCTGACTGTATTGCGTTAAGCATGTTCACGTTCTAATACCAGCTACCGACTCCACACAACCATTGACAACACTGACTAGTCAGTTGCCCAACTTTTAAAACTCATTCAGCATTGCCAGCGATTCCCCTTGGCTTTCCTTGTGGGCTAGACCACATATGGTTAGGTACTGAAATGTACAAAGATGAGCAATTAATGTTAATTCTGGAACTGCGCACGGTGAATGAGGAATGATCTATTGTACGCAAAAGCAAACATGAGAACTTGTCATGTTTGGAATGAATCGAAAAACCTGAATGAGGCGAAAAGATATATATATATATATATATATATATATATATATATATATATATATATATATATATATATATATATATATCTCAAACAATCAAACATGTCCAATGATTTGTCAAAGTTAATTAATCATCAATACACAATGGAAAAGCACAATTTCTTATGAACTTTTGCAAAAGCACTCAATCAGCAATGGCTCCAGAACCTGAATTGCGCCAGAAGGAAAGGTCAACCAAAGTCAGGCGATGTCTTCAAGGCGACAGTCATCACGGCAGCTGCACAATGGCGTACATGCTTCAGTCTGGGCTTTGTGCACTTAGCCCACATCTTCTTCTTATTCCTCCCGCCAAACAGCTTTTCTGGCAAAAAGCGGCGCATGAGCTTCGCAAGAGGACTGAGCGGCTTGTTCCAGTTTGCACGGCCCAACTGACGTAACTATTCCTGCTGTCTGTCTCCTGAGTGGAGGACCGCTTTGGACCCCCACCCCCACCCCCCTCCCTCTCTCGTCCCCTCCCCCCTCCCATCCTTCTCCCTCCCACTTTATCCCTCCCCCCTTCTTCTTCTTTCTCCTCCACGCCATCCTTCTCAATTCCCCCCCCCCTTCTCCCATCCTTCTCCCTCCCCATCACCTCTATCTCCCCCCCCACCCCACCCCACCCCACCCCGTCTTCTTCTTTCTCCTCCACCCCCTCCCTCTCCCCCCCCCTCCCATCCTTCTCCCTCCCCATCACCTCTATCTCTCCCCCCACCCCACCCCACCCCACCCCGTCTTCTTCTTTCTCCTCCACGCCATCCCTCTCCCTCCTCTCCCCTCCCATCCTTCTCCCTCCCCAACACACCTCTACCCCTCTCCCCTTCTCCTTTCTCCTCTGCGCTACCCCTCTCACTCCCACTCCCACTCTCAATGCACATTTAGCGATTGGTCCGATTGCGAATACACGGTCTTTTCGTTTTCCTGACATACCCTCCCTCCCCCCCCCCCCCCCCCCCCCCCCCCCACACCCCCACCCTCCCACTGAAGGTGACATGTATAATATTTGAAGGTGAAGCTGTTTCGCTGCAGTTTTGGAAGTGCAGAACAAACGTCTTTCAATGGTCTGTTCTGATCAATAGTTGTCAAGCCTCTCTTGATTTTTATCTCTTTGCTCCCCCACCTTTTTTGTGTTTTTTTGTTTGTTTTGTTTTTGCTTTTTGTTGCTGGTTTTTTTGCTCCCCCGTCTCGCATGTTCTGAAAATTTCATACACTGGACTTTTTTTCACCAGCACCGCCGGTCAGCCTCTGTGTGTGTGTGTGTGTGTGTGTGTGTGTGTGTGTGTGTGTGTGTGTGTGTGTGTGTGTGTGTGTGTGTGTGTGTGTGTGTGTGTGTGTGTGTGTGTGTGTGTGTGTGTGTGTGTGTGTGTGTGTGTGTGTGCGAGAGAGCAAAATATGTCTCTTTCTCTCACTCTGTATCATTCGCTAACTCTCTCTCTCTCTCTCTCTCTCTCTCTCTCTCTCTCTCTCTCACACACACACAACTATGAACTGTCCCCCTCCCACCCATACCCACACCTACACCCCTATCCACACACACACACACACACACACACACACACACACACACACACACACACACACACACACACACACACCCCTATCCATAAACACACATACACACACACGTACACACACACACACACACACACACACACACACACACACACACACACACACACACACACACACACACACACACACACACACAAAAACACGAACACATCCACACCAAAGTCAGCTGAAGTCTTGTGTGATCAAAACAACCCCTCTTGCCACACAACACGACGCCAGCACCCCCACACCCCACACACCCCCTAACCCCCTCAGCGTGTAATCCTCCTGATACATGGCTGTATTGCCTGACCACAAGCCCTTCCCTGCTTCCAACCCCCGTTTCTCTTCTTGTCGTTCACAGCAGGCAGGCTGAATCTACAGCGGTCGGCACTGTCCCCTGTTGAAAGCTATTCCGTGTCCTCAATGTTCGCAGTCCTCTATTAAAACATGACTTGGCCATTACTGTTTCAATATGAACCAAGTATTTTTTGGGTTGGGTTTTAAAAGCTTGCAACAACGAAGACTAGACTGTGTGTATGTGCGTATCGATAAATCGCCAAGCTCGACTTGGTATCCTGCAAAAGAATGGTCAATGCAGTTGTGAGGTTTGCACTCATCGTATTTCCATTCCCTAGTTGTCTTTGTTTTCGTTTTGTTTTCTTCTTCCCCCTTTTCTTGTTCAGTTGGCTACGGGGACAATAGAAAAGAATAGGATGGCCTGAATTGCACTCTGATGCCCTTCCCCTCTCTCTCTAGCTGTTTAACTCACTCAGTACGGCTAGTCCTCTCTTCTCCTCTACACAGACCCCTAGGATGTCCAGTGGGTGTCTCAATAACCCAACCTTTAGCTTCCGTCGTCAGAATTGTGGTATTCTTTGTCAACATTCACCTCTTCAGTGTAAGAGCCTTCCGCTGGTAATATTTTGATGGTGGTTATTGGGGTGAAACGCTGTAAACGTCGTCTCTTTCGCCGTTCGTATGGAGAGAGTTAATCCCTCCACTAACCCCCCCACTCCCCCCACCATCCCCTCCGCGCGCCTCCCACACATTCATGCGGCATGCAACTTCGTCCTTTCCCCGAAACATGTAGGTCGAGAAAAGTGCTTCTCTCACGTAACATTTGTCTCCATCCCTTTCTGTACAACTGTCTCGCTCAGGGTGTGCTCAGAAGACCCGGAAATTCCGCAGCAACTTTCTGTAGACTTTGTTGCCCTGCTCTGTTTCTTTTATTTCTTCATTTATTTATCTATTTATGTGTTTATTCATTTATCTATTTATTTATGTATGTATGTATTTGTTTATTTATTTGTTCATTTATTAATTTATCTATTTATGTGTCTATTTATTTAGTTAGTTAGTTAGTTTTGTTGTTGCAAACTTGTCAAACTAGTAAATGGCAATGAAAAAAAAAAGCAAAAACAGGTGGAACGTGTTTTATTTGAATCAACATTTCCATTACATATATAATATATATATGTTGTTGTTTTGGCTGCAAATTCAGAATGAAAACGAAACTTATCTATACGTGTAATTTTAAGGGAGTCTGCTCTGGATATATATTGTGCTGCTCGGGAACATGCTTCGATCCATTCTGAATTCCTTCCGGAGTACATAATCTTAAAAAGTAAAGACAAAAAGTTTTGCATTTCACCATTATTCAGACATTTGTAAATGCAGTTATAGCGTTTTTATGTTTTTGTCGCAACTCGGGTGTATTAAGCTTTGACACCAAATCATTATCAATGTCCGGAGTCCTGCACAGACAAAACGTATCCTGGATGATAATTGCTGTCTTACTGCAGTTGCTGATGTTGAAGAAAATATCTTTTGCTAGGTCGGTAACGGCGCGCGCATGGTGTGTTTGTGTTCCCTTGTTACCATGCTCACGATGAAGCACGGTGCAGCATCTCTCAATGACCCCTCTTCCTATATCAGACCCCATGGAGTAATTTTTTTGCGATTTTCCTAGAATTATGGATAAAGTTAAAAGGTCCGGTAGAATTTTACGTCTGTCGGGGCTATTGATTATTATTCGCTGTGTATAGGATTCTTTACAGGAAGGCGGGACCCAGTCCTCTCCTTCCGTTGTTTTAACCCTTCCCTGACCGAAGTCAGGTACACATTCACACCTGGATTACTTACTTATGCCCATCGCTCCCGGTGGAGCATAGGCCATCGACGACCTCTCGCCATCGCACTCTGTTCTGGGCTGTTCTGGCCATTCCAGTCCAGTTGGTCCCTTGCTGCTTCAGCTCTGCCTCGGTGTCTCGCCTCCAACTGTTGCGAGGCCGGCCTCTCTTCCTCTTTCCCTGCGGGTTCCAGGTCAGGGCTTGGTGTGTGATGCTGGACGTTGGCTTCCTGGGGGGGTGTCCTATCCAGCCCCACTTCCTCCGCAGTATCTGCTTGGCCACTGGTTCCTGTCCCGCTCGCTCCCACGGATCTTCGTTTCGGATCTTCTCCTGCCATCGGATTTTGTAGATGCGCCTCAGACAGGTGTTGAAGAATGTCTAAATCTTCTGCTGCATCGTCTGTGTTGTCCGCCATGTCTCGCATCCGTAGAGTAGAATTGACTTCACATTGGAGTTGAAGATGCGGAGTTTGGTTTTCATACTGATTGCTCCAGATGCCCAGATGTTCTTGAGCATGATAAAAGCTGTTCTTGCCTTGCTGATTCTGGCTGTGACGTCTCGGTCCGTGCCTCCCTGTCGGTCAGCCACGCTTCCCTGGATGGAGTGAGTAAAAATCGGAGTGAAGTGCCTTTCCCAAAGAACAACACCGTGCTGAAACGGGGTCTCGAACCCTGACCACTGGTAAACACTGGAGCAGAGGGACAGAGCCTGACCGATCCTGCCACGGCGCCTCGGAGTTTAATGGAGGATGAGGTTATCACAGAACGACATTTCCAATATCCAGACCTAGCCCACATAAAACTTGACGTGGTTGGGGTGAATTCCTCTCAACACCTGTCGGGTTTGTTCTGATGTGAACCGTCAGTACAAGAGTCACTTTCTGTAGTTTGGGGACGTGATTACCTACGTACCTACCTACATACATACATACATACATGCCTACCTACCTACCTGCCTGCCTGCCTACCTACCTACCTACATACATACTCACCTACATACCTACCTACCTACCTACCTACATGCATACCTACCTACCTACCTGCCTACATACATACATACCTACATTCATTACCTTGTATTGTTTTGTATTATTTTACATTTCGGTAAGCTAGTTTACATATCACACTACTCAGAAATCACGT
>NC_134880.1:49268036-49270536 GCF_041734735.1 Babylonia areolata | reverse complement strand
GTGGAGAGAAGGGGGTGGGTGAACTTAGACACACAGAGAGATAGGATGGCAGCGGATAAAAGGACTGAGCGAGAGAGAGAGACAGACGGAGACAGACAGAGACACAGAGAGAGCGAGAGACAGAGACAGAGATTGAGTAAGGCAGAGAGAAGGACACAACGCCCCCCCCCCCCTCCCCTCGTCCCCCCCACCAACACACGCACAAAGAGAGAAGGAGAGACACAGAGAGAGAGAGGCAGACAGAGAGACAGAGAGAGACACAAACAGACACAGAGACAGAGAGAGACAAATTGAGAGAGAGAGACGAGAGAGAGAGGCAGATACAGAGAGAGACAGAGAGATAGAGACGAGAGAGAGGCAGACAGAGAGACAGAGAGAGGGGGAGACAGAGATGCAGACACAGGGAGAGACAGAGAGAGAGACAGAAACAGAGAGAGATAGAGAAAAAAAAACCGAAGGGAGATGAAGAGACAGAGACAAAAGGAGTTAGATACAGATGCAACTGGACACGGTCAAAGACAGACAGACAGACAGACACACACACACACACACACACACACACACACACACACACACACACACACACACACACACACACACACACACACACACACACACACACAAAGAGTCTAGCTCCTAACCAGTCAATCGAGTCTTTTGTTGCAGTACCTGTTGAAGGCTTCGAAAACTAGATGATCTCGTTTCATCCATCAAGGATGACAGACAGGAAAGAAGTAACGGGAGAAAGAGAGGTGTGTGTGTGTGTGTGGGGGGGGGGATATGTCAGGGGGGTGGGGGTGTGGAGGAGAGGTGATGGAAGGCAGTTGATAGTGGGTATGGGGGAGGTGGGAAGATGGATATTGGGAATATAAAAAAAACCAAAAAAAACGAAAGGTGAAATCGATAGCCGTTGCAAGCCGTGCTGCCGGTTTGCTTCACAGGTAGTTGTGTTGGGCGGTCGTGGTGGTGGTGGTGGTGGTGGTAGCGATGGCATCGAGCGGTGTGTGTGTGTGTGTGTGTGTGTGTGTGTGTGTGTGTGTGTGTGTGTGTGAATGTGAATGTGTGCGTGTGTGTGTGTGTGTGTGTGGTGCGCGCGCGCGCGCGTGCGTGTACATACATCCATGCATATACACACACTAGGTGCACAGATACCACTATCAGCTGCTATGGACACTAGTAATTCTCTACGGTTTTTGAGACAGGGCGAAATATCATGAGTGCTTTGACGGAAATGACTTCCGAGCGAATGCATTAATTTTCGTTTCAGTTTTAGTAAAAAGACAGTGTTCATAGCAAGAAAGGCAGACACATTTTGCTGTATCCAAATTACTTACACAAAGACGAATGAGGACAGTGCAAAAGACACGTACAGATGTATGTGCATGCAACACGCACACACAGAGCAACTTGGTGACTTGGCGAAACTGGGAACTGGCGACTCTGTATCACCAGTTCAGTGGGAGGCGAGTCGAAACTAGACAAATACGCACGTTAAAGATCCTGTAATCCATGTCAGCGTTCGGTGGGTTATGGAAACAAGAACATACCCAGCATGCACACCCCCCGAAAACGGAGTATGGCTGCCTACATGGCGGGGTAAAAAACGGTCATACACGTAAAAGCCCACTCGTGTGCATACGAGTGAACGTGGAAGAAGAAGTCCACAAGGGCAGGGGACCCACCATGCAAACTCCCCACCCCCCACCCCCCCTCCCTCACCTCTCCATTCAGGAATGATGTACACTGGTCTGAAGATGTTCTTAAATATGTGCTGCATTCATTTTTACATATTCCCAAGGGAAATAAAAAATGGCGATGCATTAGAGTTACAGCCCTTAGCAGAAGAATACACACACTCGCGTCCCAGTCAACAAAATTGTTAACTTAAACCCTCACAAATCAATGTTGACATGAAAGAAAAAGAAACGGTCATCTAAGAAGCATGCAATGTAATACATATTTGGCGAATTTTCTTCTTCTTCTTCTTCTTCTTCTTCTTCTTTTTATACAGTCATCGCAATTGAATAAGTCACTTGGTTCCATGATATTGTCTTGTGTCTTTCCAATGATGACATCTGACAGATGATTATACTGCTGTACAGTCGTATGCCTAATTTGATGGTCAGGCAAATTATGAAATAAAATACACGTATCTAACAAATGGGATTCATATTCAACAACTTCACACATATTACATAATCTCTCAATGTGTTTTTCGTTTGTGGGTGTGAACTGTTTTCTTCATCACACCAGATTTGCAGCATCATGATTGCTGTTTCTGAAATGTTGAATGTCACACACTCTCTGTTCCCTGTCCGTAGTTCTATCCCCAACTTCTGTCTCGCATGTCTAAATGAAATAAGTCTGTAGTCGTCCTGTTTTAGTTGTCTGTGTGTGTGTGTGTGCGTGTGTGTGTGTGCGTGAGTGTGCGTGTGTCTGTGCGCGCGCGCGTGCATCTGCGTGCGTGCGTGTGTGTGTGTGTGTGTGCGTGAGTGTGTGT
>NC_134880.1:49245536-49260536 GCF_041734735.1 Babylonia areolata | reverse complement strand
ATTTGAAGTGTTGCCGTCACTCACACGCTCTGTGGACGAACACCATCAGAACGACGATCAATGGACAAACATTATCCCCACACACACCACAACACAACACACCCATACCCACACCCACACACACACACATACATACACACCACAACACACCACACACACACCACACACACACACACACACACACACACACACACACAGACTCACACACATACACACACACCACAACACACCACACACACACACACACACACACACACACACACACACACACACACACACACACACACACACACACACACAGACTCACACACAACACACACACACACACACACCACAACACACACACACACACACACACACACACACAACACAACACAACACACACACACACACACACGCACACACACACACACACACACACACACACACACACACACACACACACACACACACACCACAACATACACACACACACACACACACACACACACACACACATATACACACGCGCGCACACATACACAAACACCACAACACACACACACACACATACACACACACACACCACAACACACACACACACACACACACACACACACACACACCACACACACACACACACACACACACACACACCACACCACACACACACACACACACACACACACACACACACACACACACACACACACACACACACACACACTCCACACCACACCACACCACCGTTATTGGTTGAAACTGTTAAAAATGAATAATGATAGATTACCACGTAAATTGTATAACATGTTATATGATTTAGACCTGAGAGGGAAAAGAAATCGGGTTTCAAATATACGAACACGTCTTTATGAATTTGGATTTGGGTATGTATGGGTCTTTCAAGAGGTTGGTGAAGAGACTATGTTTTTGAAAACTTTTCGTCAACATTTGATAGACTGTAGGTGGCAAAATTGGGAGGAGCATGTACATTCGAGTGATAGATTTGATTTGTACAGATCGTATACTTCTACCCACTTTGTGAAGAACTATCTTATATCTAACATGGACCGTCATTTACGATTTATTTTGACTAGATTTAGATTTGGTATTTCCGGAATTAATACACATCAGTATCGTTATAAAAATGTGTGTAATTCATTAACGCTGTGTCCTTTGTGCAGGGAAACAACTGAAGACGAAGTTCATTTTGTGTTGAAGTGTCCTGCCCTGAACGATCTCCGTTCGAAACATATTCCAAAGAAGTATTATGAATATCCATGTTATGTTTATTGATGGCATCTACTGATGATAATACTATTCGAAACTTTGCATGGTATCTGTATAGAGCTTTTAAGCTCAGAGACACAGTATTGTCTTAGTTTGTTTCTTTATTAAGCTGTGAAATCAGTTGCATAAACACTGACAGTTATGATGACATTTACTTCTTTTTTTTTATTGCCCCGTGTTCATGTGGGGCTATGGCCTTAAATGAATAAAATCTCAGTCTCAGTCTCTCTCTCTCTCTCTCTCTGGTAATATGAGAAATTTAAAAAAGCATTGCTTCCTGAATATCAGCTTACAAAATAATATTAACCCTTTCACTGCCAAGCTCGCATTTATGCACAGGCGTGGTAGAGAACCATGAGTAGGTAGGTAGGGCAGCATTGCGAGGAACGTAGGTAGGTAGGTAGGTAGGTAGGGTAGCATTGCGAGGAAAGTGGGTAGGTAGGTAGGGTAGCATTGCGAAGAAAGTGGGTAGGTAGGTAGGGTAGCATTGCGAGGAAAGTGTGTAGGTAGGGTAGCATTGCGAGGAACGTAGGTAGGTAGGTAGAGTAGCATTGCGAGGAAAGTGGGTAGGTAGGTAGGGTAGCATTGCGAGGAAAGTGGGTAGGTAGGTAGGGCAACATTGCGAGGAAAGTGGGTAGGTAGGTAGGGTAGCAATTGCGAGGAAAGTAGGTAGGTAGGTAGGGCAACATTGCGAGGAAAGTGGGTAGGTAGGTAGGGTAGCATTGCGAGGAAAGTGGGTAGGTAGGTAGGGTAGCATTGCGAGGAAAGTGGGTAGGTAGGTAGGGTAGCATTGCGAGGAAAGTGGGTAGGTAGGTAGGGTAGCATTGCGAGGAAAGTGTGTAGGTAGGGTAGCATTGCGAGGAACGTAGGTAGGTAGGTAGAGTAGCATTGCGAGGAAAGTGGGTAGATAGGTAGGGTAGCATTGCGAGGAAAGTGGGTAGGTAGGTAGGGTATCATTGCGAGGAAAGTGGGTAGGTAGGTAGGGCAGCATTGCGAGGAAAGTGGGTAGGTAGGGCAGCATTGCGAGGAAAGTGGGTAGGTAGGTAGGGCAGCATTGCGAGGAAAGTGGGTAGGTAGGGCAGCATTGCGAGGAAAGTGGGTAGGTAGGTAGGTAGGTAGGTAGGGTAGCATTGCGAGGAAAGTGTGTAGGTAGGTAGGGTAGCACTGCGAGGAAAGTAGGTAGGTAGGTAGGGCAACATTGCGAGGAAAGTGGGTAGGTAGGTAGGGTAGCATTTTGAGGAAAGTGGGTAGGTAGGTAGGGTAGCATTGCGAGGAAAGTGTGTAGGTAGGTAGGGTAGCATTGCGAGGAAAGTGGGTAGGTAGGTAGGGTAGCATTGCGAGGAAAGTGGGTATGTAGGTGAGGTAGCATTGCGAAGAAAGTGGGTAGGTAGGTAGGGTAGCATTCCGAGGAAAGTGGGTAGGTAGGTAGGGTAGCATTGCGAGGAAAGTGGGTAGGTAGGTAGGGTAGCATTGCGAGGAAAGTGGGTAGGTAAGTAGGGTGGTGGTGGTGTGTCCATAGAGATCGATGATGACCATCGTTGTCAGCTGGGGGATGGGGGGAGGGTGGTGGTGGGGTGGGGGGGAGGATGCTCATGGATGACTGATGACTTGCGCGATGAGTTTGTTTAAAGTGAAGAGGAGTTGCGCAACGTCAACCTCACTCTCTCATCCGGGTCCACCAATTTCCAGTGGCAAGACTAAGTCGAGACGACTGGAGGATGAGCACGGATGCAGTGGATGACCAAGATATCCTTTCGGTGTCTCATCTTGCTCTCTGCATTCCACAGTGCGTTGCTGTAACCGCCTTCCTCTCCGTTGAACCGATAGATTTCTTCAGCAGATTCTGCCGGATCCAGACTTCGCATGCATGGGTAGACACACCCCGGGAGCCAACTGCGTGTGGCATGCACACAGCACGGTGGAGCTAGATGGCCATCGGTGGCTCTCCTGAGCCAATGCCCTTTTATGGATCTCCATAAGGGTGTCTAGCCACCCGCCTCACCGGTCCCGGAAGGGAGCGGTGGGAGTGCCGGTTTAGTCACCGGCAACCCGACCCTGAACAGGCTGTACTGGATTACAGGTTACCAGTAGCAGATCTAATGACCTGACCTAAGTAGGGCAGCATTGCGAGGAAAGCGGGTAGGTAAGTAGGGTAGCATTGCGAGGAAAGTGGGTAGGTAGGGCAACATTGCGGGGAAAGTGGGTAGGTAGGGCAGCATTGCGAGGAAAGTGGGAAGGTAGGTAGGGTAGCATTGCGAAGAAAGTGGGTAGGTAGGTAGGGTAGCATTGCGAGGAAAGTAGGTAGGTAGGTAGGGTAGCATTGCGAAGAAAGTGGGTAGGTAGGTAGGGTAGCATTGCGAGGAAAGTGGGTAGGTAGGGCAGCATTGCGAGGAAAGTGTGGAGGTAGGTAGGGTAGCATTGCGAGGAAAGTGGGTAGGTAAGTAGGGTAGCATTGCGAGGAAAGTGGGTAGGTAGGTAGGGTAGCATTGCGAGGAAAGTGGGTAGGAAGGTAGGGCAGCATTGCGAGGAAAGTGGGTAGGTAGGTAGGGTAGCATTGCGAGGAAAGTGGGTAGGTAGGTAGGGCAGCATTGCGAGGAAAGTGGGTAGGTAGGTAGGGTAGCATTGCGAGGAAAGTAGGTAGGTAGGTAGGGTAGCATTGCGAGGAAAGTAGGTAGGTAGGTAGGTAGGGCAACATTGCGAGGAAAGTGGGTAGGTAGGTAGGGTAGCATTGCGAGGAACGTGGGTAGGTAGGTAGGGTAGCATTGCGAGGAAAGTGGGTAGGTAGGTAGGGTAGCATTGCGAGGAAAGTGGGTAGGTAGGGCAACATTGCGAGGAAAGTGGGTAGGTAGGTAGGGTAGCATTGCGAGGAAAGTGGGTAGGTAGGTAGGGTAGCATTGCGAGAAAAGTAGGTAGGTAGGTAGGGTAGCATTGCGAGGAAAGTAGGTAGGTAGGTAGGGCAACATTGCGAGGAAAGTGGGAAGGTAGGTGGGGTAGCATTGCGAGGAAAGTGGGTAGGTAGGTAGGGTAATATTGCGAGGAAAGTGGGTATAGGTAGGGTAGCATTTTGAGGAAAGTGGGTAGGTAGGTAGGTAGGGTAGCATTGCGAGGAAAGTGGGTAGGTAGGTAGGGTAGCATTGCGAGGAAAGTGGGTATGTAGGTAGGGTAGCATTGCGAGGAAAGTGGGTAGGTAGGGCAGCATTGCGAGGAAAGTGGGTAGGTAGGGCAGCATTGCGAGGAAAGTGGGTAGGTAGGGTAGCATTGCGAGGAAAGTGGGTAGGTAGGTAGAGTAGCATTGCGAGGAAAGTGGGTAGGTAGGTAGGGTAGCATTGCGAGGAAAGTAGGTAGGTAGGCAGGGCAACATTGCGAGGAAAGAGGGTAGGTAGGTAGGGCAGCAATTGCGAGGAAAGTAGGTAGGTAGGTAGGGCAACATTGCGAGGAAAGTGGGTAGGTAGGTAGGGTAGCATTGCGAGGAAGGTGAGTACGTAGGTAGGGTAGCATTGCCAGGAAAGTGGGTAGGTAGGGCAGCATTGCGAGGAAAGTGTGGAGGTAGGTAGGGTAGCATTGCGAGGAAAGTGGGTAGGTAGGTACGGTAGCATTGCGAGGAAAGTGGGTAGGTAGGTAGTGTAGCATTGCGAGGAAAGTGGGTAGGTAGGCAGGGTAGCATTGCGAGGAAAGTGGGTAGGTAGGTAGGGTAACATTGCGAGGAAAGTAGGTAGGTAGGTAGGGTAGCATTGCGAGGAAAGTAGGTAGGTAGGTGGGGTAGCATTGCGAGGAAAGTGGGTAAGTAGGTAGGGCAACATTGCGAGGAAAGTGGGTAGGTAGGTAGGGTAGCATTGCGAAGAAAGTGGGTCGGTAGGGTAGCATTGCGAGGAAAGTGGGTAGGTAGGAAGGGTAATATTGCGAGGAAAGTGGGTATAGGTAGGGTAGCATTTTGAGGAAAGTGGGTAGGTAGGTAGGGTAGCATTGCGAGGAAAGTGGGTAGGTAGGTAGGGCAGCATTGCGAGGAAAGTGGGTAGGTAGTTAGGGTAGCATTGCGAGGAAAGTGGGTAGGTAGGGCAGCATTGCGAGGAATGTGGGTAGGTAGGTAGGGTAGCATTGCGAGGAAAGTGAAAGCCCAAACGTTGCTGTGCACCCTCAACAACAGAACCGCGAGCAAATCACCACCTTCTGTGTCACTCGATGGGATTCAGATCGAGAAAACTGAATGCCTACGCTACCTAAGAATACACTTCGACAGGATGCTGACCTTCAGAAAGAATACGGAAAATACTGTTCTCAAATGCAAAAAGGGCCTTTTAGTCTTAAAAGCAATGGCAACCAGAGGTATTGAACAACGCCACCTCTTCCTGCTATACCAATCACTCGTCCTCGGTGTGATCGACTACGGACTTGGGCTAACAACACCGTCTCAAAGCAACCTCCTAAAATTAGAAAGAGTTCAAAATGAAGCTATGAGGCTGATCCTTGGAACAACAAAAGACACGCCCACAGAAACCATGCGGTACCTGCTTGACCTTCCTTCAGTGCAGGCCAGAAACAAGTTAGAACAGGTCAAGACCTACGTCAAAGCATTAGAAAACCCTCAAAACCCACTGCATGACGCAGTCAAAGAACCAAAAGGCAGCCGCCTAGGCGAGGAAGATCATGGATGGGGCAAGCAGAAGACACAATTCAGCTAGTATAGCCGACTACAAGACCTGAAGAAACAAAAGCATGGGAGAAAAACCCCGAAAACCTCAACCATCTATTCAACACAGCCATTTCACCCACTCTAGGAAGACATTGTCGGGAATGGCCAGAGGGCAAAACTGATGCGGAAGTGAAGCTACTCATAGAAGAAAACAGTAAAGAAGAGGACATCATCATATACACAGATGGCTCAGTCACCAAAGATCAATCCGGTTGGGGATTCACTGCGAAACAAAATGGAAAAACAGTTAGGGAAGAGAATGCTGCCTACAAAGTCACAACCTCCAGCCTAACGATGGAAGTTGAAGCTGTGACACATGCCCTCCAGTGGCTATCGTCCATCCATACGCCCGGAAACCAACATGCCATGATTCTAACAGACTCAATGAACCTCATACAGAAAATTGAAAACGGAATGGGAAGCCCAGAGTGGCATAAGGCAATGCGCAAACTTCAGATTAAAAAACTCACATGGCCATACTGCCCGGGACATGCAGGTGTTAAGGGAAATGAGCGAGCTGACAGACTTGCTGGTAATGCAACACCAACGAGCGGCCTACATCTAGGAAAATCGGAAATCCTCAGGAAAAGTCAAAGATTATCAAAAAGAACAGGTACAAGGCCATCACACCATCGATCGCCTCAAAGACATAAAAGCAGAGAGAGGGAGTGGCCGTAAGTCTAACATGAAAGGTAGAGCACAATGCTTTGCAAATCAAACAAATATTGGCATCATTTCCAAACCAACATTGCGCAAATTTCGTCAAAACGGAACAGTCTCTGTGGGCTTTTCCAAATACAATAGACTGAGCAACACACTAGACGCCACGTTCTTGGCATCAGAGATCTTTTCCCATCCCTCTTGCGGCCAATCAGTGGCAGCCTCTGTGCGTGTGTGTATGTGTGTGTTTGTGTGCATGTGTGGGTCTGTATTTTTTAGTGCGTTTGTGCATGCGCGAGAGTGTAAGTGTACACAAGTGTCAGTAGAGTTTTGTGCACGTGCGTGTGTGTGTGTGTGTGTGTGTGTGTGTGTGTGTGTGTGTGTGTGTGTGTGTGAGGAGGAGGAGGTAGGGGTGCGGGGGGAGGTGGGGTAGAGGATGAGGTATGTGAGTGTATGCATGCCTACACTGTGGGAGCAACAGGATATTGGAACGTATATATATATATATATATCTTTGTATATATGTGTGTGGAGATATGGGCATATGTGTGTGTGCTTGTACAAGTAAGTGTTCATCTGTGTGTGTGTGTGTGTGTGTGTGTGTGTGTGTGTGTGTGTGTGTGTGTGTGTGTGTGTGTGTGTGTGTGTGTGTGTGTGTGTGTGCCGTGGAAGCTGTGATACGTAGACTAGAAATGAGTGTGTGGAGGAGGGGGGTAGAGGAGGTGCAGGGTAATGTGTGTGTGTGTGTGTGTGTGTGTGTGTGTGTTGGAGCTCATGTACGTTTATATGTATTTGACTGTGCTTTCATATCTGTGAAACTGCATGTTCGGTGCATATCTGTTATGCATGTGTGGGTGTATTTGTGAATGTGTGTCTTCATGTTTTACATCTATTTGCTTATTTATCATCATTGTTATCTTTTTTTTTTTTTTTTTTTTTTTTTTTTAGTTATTATTTATTTATTTATTTGTATAAGCTTATCTATTATTTATTCAACGTTTTTTTTTCCTCAAGGCCTGACTAAGCGCGTTGGGTTACGCTGCTGGTCAGGCATCTGCTTGGCAGATGTGGTGTAGCGTATATGGATTTGTCCGAACGCAGTGACGCCTCCTTGAGCTACTGAAACTGAAACTATCCCCACAGCTAAACCACTCATCATCCCTGCGCCTTTTTTTTTTTTTTTTTTTTTTTTTTTTTTTAGTGAGGATCGACGTATTGACGTCATGGACTATGACTGAGCGAAAGAAAAATGCGGAGAACCCCTTACAAGAACTAGTTAGTCACGGCTCTGCTTCACTGCGTTCACATGTAGTGGTCTGTATGCTTGGGGTTGACACTCTCCTGGAATCAATGAGTATTAAATTGAACGACCGCAAGGCACACGAGTTCAACTTGTTTGCATCGAATTGGTATTACCACAGTCGGCGGTTCGCGCATGCGAAGCTGTGATCACACCCAGTGGCTTGAAGAATTGTTGAACTGTTTGACTGATTCACCACAAACGAAGAACAAACGATAACATAACATGAATTCCATGTTCGAAGGAGTGTGAACGAGAAACCTACATGCTGTTCTAAAATGTGAAAGCTCGTTTTGGAATTTATTCCCTTAAGATATTCTCAAACATCTCAAATAATACAATTACCCTGCATCTCGTAGGGAGTGCAGAAGACGAACGACAACGCGAGTAACTTGGTATAAGACACTGAGGCAATGAAAGACGACGACAACGACGATGATGATGATGATACTGATGATGACGATGGTGATGATGAAGGTGATGACGATGATGATGTTGACGATGATGATGATGATGACGACGACGACGACGATGATCATGATCATGTTGATGACGATGACGACGACGACGACGAGGATGATGATGATGATGATGACGATGATGATGATGTTGATGATGATGTTGATGATGTTGACCTTCACATGTCTTTCTTCAACAGGAGGTCATCTGTCTCTTCAGCTCACATCCCTCCAACAACTGAAACAACTGATGCTGATGATGATGATGATGATGATGACGACGACGATGATGATGATGATGATGATGATGAATGGTGACGACTGTGGTGACGACCATTTGGTCAACAAGAAAACCCTTAACTCGCCAAGAGGTATCATTAGGACGACTGCACCTAAAAGTATCGTTTCGAGAGAAGAAATCACAAAACAGTATATTGAGGTATATTGATAATGTGAGGCATGCAAAGTACGAAAAGGCCAGGTAGTCATCAGATACAGAGAGAAAAGGACAGGTGAACAAGACTGAAAGTTTATTTGGGGGTAGGGGGAGGAGGAGGGGGTAAGGGGGCAAAACGGAGAAGGGATAACTGGGTGGGTACTGCAGAATGATATTCTTTGATATTTTACCAGTCACATTCTTTTTTTTAGAACAAACATTTCCAGGGCCTTACATTGCCACATTATGTTTTAGAACAAACATTTCCAGGGCCTTACATTGCCACATTATGTTTTAGAACAAACATTTCCAGGGCCTTACATTGCCACATTATGTTTTAGAACAAACATTTCCAGGGCCTTACATTGCCACATTATGTTTTAGAACAAACATTTCCAGGGCCTTACATCGCAGAAAAAGACAAGAGTGGATGGACAGAGTTGCACAATGTTGATTACATCCCCCTTCCATCCCTTCATCACCCTTCTCTCTTTCTATTTTCTCCTTCACCCACACAGACAGACAGACATATAGACACCGAGACACACACACACACACACACACACAGACACACACTTTTTGATATTGCAGATGGTTTGCTGCGAAGTCCAATAGGACATTTGTTTGTTATAGTTGTTAGATGTTAGCAACTCTTTCCATTTTCCTCCATCCTTACCTCTACCTATCCCTCCTTCCACACACACACACACACACACACACTACTTATCCCCCCCCACCCCCCCACCCCTACCTACAATCTCCCCCTCTTTTTCTCTCCTGTGCCGAGACGTCTTTAAGGGAAAGCAAACAGACAAGGTGGCTGCACGTTTTAATTGATTTAGAATCAATCTAAAATCAACAGCCAAAGTGGTTATTGATCGCTGATTTTTCCACATCCAGCGCCAGTTGTTTGTAGGTTTTTTTTCTTCCTGTTGTGTCGGTTCGATGTGGTCCTGTGTGCAGCCATCAGCCTGGTGACACCACGTGCCCACACAATGGGTAGACGGCCTTGTGGTAATGCTCCCGACTACAGGGACACAGAATACTTTACTATCTCTACAAGAGAAATTCATTTGTGGGGTAAATCACATAAACAATACACGAAAATCACAGTCATTCACAAGGAAGTGAGTTATCTATGGGTTCGACGGGCGCGACAGCCGAGTGGTTAAAAATGTTGGACTTTCAATCTGAGGGTCCTAGGTTCGAATCTCGGTCAAGGCGTTTGTGGGTAAAGGGTAGAGATCTTTTTGAGATCTCCCAGGTCAAGATATGTGCAGACCTGCTAGTGCCTGTACACTCTTTACGTGTGTAAGCATGCAGAAGATCAAATACGCACGTTAAAGATCCTGTAACCCATGTCAGCGCTCGGTAGGTTATGGAACCAAGAATATATCCAGCATACACCCCACCCCCACCCCACTGCAGTAGCTATCAACCTACCTACCTGCCTACTTACCAATATATATATATATATATATATATATATATATATATTGTAGTTGTATTTCTTTTTATTACAACAGATTTCTCTGTGTGAAATTCGGGCTGCTCTCCCCAGGGAGAGTGCGTAGCTACACTACAGCGCCACCCATTTTTTTGTGTTTTCTTTCCTGAGTGCAGTTTTATTTGTTTTTTTCCTATCGCAGTGGATTTTTCTACAGAATTTTGCCAGGAACAACCCTTTTGTTGCTGTGGGTTCTTTTACGTGCGCAAAGTGCATGCTGCGCACGGGACCTCGGTTTATCGTCTCATCCGAATGACTAGCGTCCAGACCACCACTCAAGGTCTAAGAGAGGGAGAGAAAATATCGGCGGCTGAGCCGTGATTCGAACCAGCGCCGCTCAGATTCTCTCGCTTCCAAGGCGGACGCGTTACCTCTAGGCCACCACTCCATATATATATATATATATATATATATATATATATATATATATATATATATATATATATATATCTGTGTGTGTGTGTGTGTGTGTGTGTGTGTGTGTTTGACATGTCATCATAAAAGCATTCTCTGCATCAGACGTAATGTTCCACATATGCCATGCCCCTTGCTTCAAGAAAAAAAAATATTAAAAAAAAAAAAACAATAAGACCACCTGTCCTTTCACAACCGACAACTACTCCCAACCCCCATCCAACACTCACCTCACCCCCCCCCCCCCACCCCCCCCCCACCCCCCCCCACCCCACACACACACACCACCCTACCCAGCCCCTCGCTATTCAGGAACCAACAGCACGTGAACAATCATTAATGAACAAACAATATCTCCCCACAGCCTTAAATGCCCGCCGCCTTTGCAGGGAGGGACTTGGTTTTGGGTCCACACGTTGACGTCATACACCGTGTTTGGCTAAGCAGAAAATGATTGTTTGCGGATAAAGGATCCAGTCTACAGATCCAGCCACCACGACGGATCCAGTGCATAGCATGCACCTGGACTGAGTCCTGTGTGCTTTGGGCTGACACTCTCTCCTGTTGGAATCGATGATGATTATTAATTGATTTGCCAGGATCGAACATGAGTACATATTGTTCGTTTCGAATTGTAGCTGTTGGTTGGTTGGGTGCACGGGTGGGAACAGCGTATCATAACACAAAGGCACGAAGAATTCTTTGAACTGTATGATCGCTTGACCCACAAAATGAAACGAATGGAAGAAAGAGAACAAGAATTTCGATTTTTTTTTTTAAAGTAGCAAGGCTGTAGAATTGAATACCGATGTGGTTGCAAACTTGAACATTTGCAAGACCGTTATGTTGGTGTTTTGTATCCAAATAAAAGGTACTAGCAGAAAATCTATTATACAGGTGTGTGTGTGTGTGTGTGTGTGTGTGTGTGTGTGTGTGTGTGTGTGTGTGTGTGTGTGTGTGTGTATAACACATAAATTATAATGACAGAAAACTATTACATCGGTGTGTCTAAATAAATTTAAAAAAAGTATGAGAAGAGAAGACAGCAATTTACACTGGTGTATACCAAATTGATGGTATGAGGAGAGAAATTATTACACTGGTGTAGCCAAATTCAAGGCATAAGAAGAGAAACTATTACATTTGGTGTAGCCAAATTCAAGGCATAAGAAGAGAAACTATTACATTTGGTGTAGCCAAATTCAAGGCATAAGAAGAGAAACTATTACATTTGGTGTAGCCAAATTCAAGGCATAAGAAGAGAAACTATTACATTTGGTGTAGCCAAATTCAAGGCATAAGAAGAGAAACTATTACATTTGGTGTAGCCAAATTCAAGGCATAAGAAGAGAAACTATTACATTTGGTGTAGCCAAATTCAAGGCATAAGAAGAGAAACTATTACATTTGGTGTAGCCAAATTCAAGGCCTAAGAAGAGAAACTATTACATTTGGTGTAGCCAAATTCAAGGCATAAGAAGAGAAACTATTACATTTGGTGTAGCCAAATTCAAGGCCTAAGAAGAGAAACTATTACATTTGGTGTAGCCAAATTCAAGGCCTAAGAAGAGAAACTATTACATTTGGTGTAGCCAAATTCAAGGCATAAGAAGAGAAACTATTACATTTGGTGTAGCCAAATTCAAGGCATAAGAAGAGAAACTATTACATTTGGTGTAGCCAAATTCAAGGCATAAGAAGAGAAACTATTACATTTGGTGTAGCCAAATTCAAGGCATAAGAAGAGAAACTATTACATTTGGTGTAGCAAAATTCAAGGCATAAGAAGAGAAACTGTTACATCGGCGTAGCCAAATAAATCGTATGAGAAGAGAAACTGTTAGATCCTCGCGGGAGATCAGCCTGGATTTCATTCAGAGAAATATGTTGTGACATAAAAACAGTTTTAGAATACAATACAATATGATGCGCACGAGATGCAACGCGACACAATACGACACACCATGACACAACACGACACGACACAATAGAACATGACACAATAGGACACGGCACGACACGATACAATAGGCACGACACGACACGGCACGACACGATACAATAGACACGACACGACACGATACAATAGACACGACACGACACGGCACGACACGACACGGCACGGCACGGCACGACACGACACGGCACGATGCAATAGACACGGCACGACACGGCACGACACGGCACGACACGGCACGACACGACACGGCACGACACGACACGGCACGATGCAATAGGCACGACACGGCACGACACGATGCAATAGGCACGACACGGCACGACACGATGCAATAGGCACGACACGGCACGACACGATGCAACAGGCACGACACGGCACGACACGACACGGCACGACACGATGCAACAGGCACGACACGACACGACACGATGCAATAGGCACGACACGACACGGCACGATGCAATAGGCACGACACGGCACGACACGGCACGGCACGACACGATGCAATAGGCACGACACGACACGGCACGATGCAATAGGCACGACACGGCACGACACGACACGGCACGACACGATGCAATAGGCACGACACGGCACGACACGACACGACACGATACAATAGGCATGACACGACACGATACAATAGGCACGACACGACACGATGCAATAGGCATGACACGACACGATGCAATAGGCACGACACGACACGATGCAATAGGCACGACACGACACGATGCAATAGGCACGACACGACACGACACGACACGACACGATACAACAGGACACAACCCAACCGAGCCCAACAGAACGGAACAGATTCGAATGAGATAGAGTAGAATAGATTTCGAAGCGACGCGACACGACACGACACGACACAGCACAGCACAGCACAACACCACACCATACACCCCACCACACACCACACCACACCACAACACAACACACCACACCACACCACATCACAACACACCACACCACACCACAACACAACACACCACAACACACCACACCACACCACAACACAACACACCACACCACACCACAACACAACACACCACACCACACCACAAGACACCACACCACAACACACCACACCACACCACAACACAACACACCACAACACACCACACCACAACACACCACACCACACCACACCACAACACAACACACCACAACACACCACACCACACCACAACACAACACAACACACCACACCACACCACACCACACCACAACACAACACAACACACCACACCACACCACACCACAACACAACACACCACACCACAACATAACACACCACAACACACCACACCACACCACAACACAACACACCACACCGCACCACAACAGACAGGAAGTGGGTCACTGGGGCCACAGCCCATGAGGATGACTGAGAGGACTCTGACAACAGGGAGGAGAGAGGATCAGTGTTAATGTTGCATTCAACAGGCTGGGGAGATGGGGAAGGGATAGTGGTTAATGGTCTGCTAGGTCAGGTCTGACGGAACGGAAAAGAAAAATCAATACATGAAGACTTTATTTTATCTTGTAATGATTCTTTTTTTTTTTAATCTATTTATTTATTTATCTATTTATTCATTTCTTTATTCATCTATTTATTGTATATTTATCTATTTACCTATCTGTCTATTTATGAGTTAGTTAATTGATTAGATACATAATTAGTTTATTTATTTATTCATTCGCTCGTTCGTTTGATTGTTTGCTTATTCATTAACCAATTAATTAATATGGTTTTTTTTATGTTGTTTTATTGCTGTTGTTGTCGTTGTTTGGTTTATATATATATATATATATATATATATATATATATATATATATATCAGATGACATTTTTCTTGTGGTGGAAAACACTTTAAAACAATGTAGCAAAACCTTGGACATTTTTCAAGTTATGTATTTCAAAATGTTCTTCAATAAAGTTAGCTAGTTATGTGCTAAATAGTCCAGTTGGTTGTTTATTGTAGGTCCCCACATCATCCTCGTTTTAAATAATAGTCTATAGAAGTATTGCATACGATATTTGATTATTCATTAATTTTCTGTCCTAATCCACAATCTGTTCTCTCTCTCTCTCTCTCTCTCTCTCTCTCTCTCTCTCTCTCTCTCTCTCTCTCTCTTCCTCAATCCTCTCCCCCTCGCCCTCCCCCTCCCCTCCACACCCCTCCACCTCAACCGTCCTCTTTTCAGTTAAATAGTTCTTCCCATGCCATCGATTTTCACAAATGATGATTTCTAATTAATGATAATAATAATCACCATTATGATAGAAAAAAAATGCA
>NC_134880.1:49225536-49240536 GCF_041734735.1 Babylonia areolata | reverse complement strand
CCCCTTCCTCCACACACTCATTTCTAGTCTACGTATCACAGCTTCCACGGCGCGCACACACACACACACACACACACACACACACACAAAGATATATATATATATATATATATATATACGTTCCAATATCCTGTTGCTCCCACAGTGTAGGCATGCATACACTCACATACCTCATCCTCTACCCCACCTCCCCCCGCACCCCCACCTCCCCCTCACACACACACACACACACACACACACACACACACACACACACGCACGTGCACAGACCTCTACTGACACTTGTGTACACTTACACTCTCGCGCATGCACAAACGCACTCAAAAATACAGACCCACACATGCACACAAACACACACATACACACACGCACAGAGGCTGCCACTGACTGGCCGCAAGAGGGATGGTAAAAGATCTCTGATGCCAAGAACGTGGCGTATAGTGTGTTGCTCAGTCTATTGTATTTGGGAAAGCCCACAGAGACTCTGTTCCGTTTTGAAGAAATTTGCGCAATGTTGGTTTGGAAATGATGCCGATATTTGTTTGATTAGCAAGGCATCGTGCTCTATCTTTCATGTTAGACTTACGGCCACTCCCTCTCTCTGCTCTGACGGACACAAAAAAAGAATAAAAATAAATAAATAGAAAAATAAAATAATATTTTTTAAAAATCCCCTGCGGTGTGGCCCTGCGTGACAAACAATGTTTTCCTTGACAGATTGAAGTTGTTTCTTTTCCAATAATGTGATCCAACAGCCTGCCATGAAAGCTCCACGGTTCTGTAAAGCGTTCATTGGGCCGTGAGCCTTTGGTTGTGTTGGCTTCTGGGTTTTTGCTGTTTTTTTAATGTTCGCTTGTGTGCATGTGCGCGGGCATGTGTGCTGTGCACGCGCCGGTTTGTATGCACGAGTGTTCACGCAAGTGGGCGTGCGTGCTTGTGTGTGTGTGTGTGTGTGTGTGTGTGTGTGTGTGTGTGTGTGTGTGTGTGTGTGTGTGTGTGTGTGTGTGAACAATAATATATTGTTTGAGTTGAGGCAAATTATGAAAATAATAATTACGCAAATAAGTGGATGGACTAAACAAATGAATTGATTGATATGTTTTCAGTCTTTTGATCAATGTTCTGACTGACACAGAATATCATGATCTGTGTTGCAGAGGCAAACAATCTCAACAAATAACGAAACGCTGGAATCTTCCTTTTTGAAACAAATTAACAATATTTGACATAAAAAAAAATGTTTACACAGTATCTGTGAACTGGTGATATGTTTTTTAACATTCAATCCCCAGACATATGACGCAAATGTATATGCTCTCTCTCTCTCTCTCTCTCTCTCTCTCTCTCTCTCTCTCTCTCTCTCTCTCTCTCTCCAGTATGGCAATGAACTATGCGGCCTTGATGATGCTGCACGTCACTATGAGAAGGTTCATCTGTCTGTATTGAAAAAAGTGTTAGGGGTTGATTCTTTATTCGTTGCTGGGTTGAATTAACAAGGATGAATGATTACAGGTTACCAAGGCAAGCTTGTTCTATGTTAATTGACATGGATGCAAAAGGCAAAAGAAACTGGGTTTCAAAAGTTCGTTGCAAGTTGTATCAGTTTGGTTTTGGTTTTGTATGGGAAAATGAAGGTGTGCAAGATGTCAAATCATTTTTATGTGGTCTTAAAGAAAGATTGATTGCGTGCAGATGGCAAGAGTGGCATTTTCATGTTAATAATAGTGATGGATTTTGCATGTACAGGACATTTTGTACTGTTCATGTCGTTAAGACTTTCCTGCGTATGTACTTTGACAGACACTTGAAATTTATTATGACAAGATTTCGTTTTGGAATTACAGAAATTTCTCAGCATTACTATCGTTACATGAAACATTCTGCGCTTGATTTAATTTGTCCCTTGTGCTAAAATGGAAATGAAAATGAGATGCATTTTGCTTTATATTGTCCTGCTTTGACTAGTTTGAGAGTACGATATATCCCAACTACTTTTTATAGATATCCTAATCAATTTCGTTTACTTCTAGCAGAAAGCGTTATAAGTAATTTGTCAATACACTTGTATAAGGCATTGCATCTCAGATCTGCTGCAGCTTCATAATGTTTTCTTCTCTTTTTGTTTTCAATGACTGTGCTTGTTTGTGCATTGTACTCCTTCATGAGGGGCAATGACCTTTACATGAATAAAACATCCGAATCCGAAAATCTCTCTCTCTCTCTCTCTCTCTCTCTCTCTCTCTCTCTCTCTCTCTCTCTCTCTCTCTCTCTCTCTCTTTCTCATGCCCATAGTTAATGTTTACAAAATACTATTTGGAAATATCTTTCTCCACACGTCCTCTGAGTTTCACTGCTGCTTGCAAAGACCTTGCTAGTAGAGCAAAGACGCTTTGTTGTGTATTATGCGGCGGCTTTATATTCTTAATAACAATTCTTTCCAGTTATTTATTAAACTGTTTGATTCACGAGTTCAACCAATACTGCAGTATGGGTCCGAATTATGGAGATTAGAGAAAGCCTCAGTTCATTGTGAGTCAGTACATTTGTTTGCAATTAAGAAGTATTTACGAATAGATCTGCGTACACCCAATGGTCTTGTTTACGGTGAGACAGAAAGATACCCAATGTATGTGAATTCTGCAGTTAGCTGTATTCGTTACTAGCTTACGTTACTTCAGATGGAAACATTTAGACTACCATACAAAGCGTGTAAAATGTTATATGATTTAGAAGTAAATGGAAAGAAAAAATGGGTTTCAAATGTTCGTATTTCTTTGTATGAGAATGGTTTTGGTGACGTTTGGGTAAATTAAGGGTGTTGGCAATATGAATGGATTTATAAATGTCTTTCGTCAACGTTTGATTGACTGTAGGTGGCAGAACTGGAATGATCACATTAATACAAGTGAACGATTTAATTTGTATAGGACATTTTGTAGTGTTCATGATCTTTAATATTATTTGCAAATGAACATGAATCGACAGTTGAAATATGTAACAACAAGATTTCGATTTGGCATTTCCGACTTGAACGTACACTGATTTAGATATAATTCATGTAATGAGTATGAACAGTTATGTCCTTTGTGCAGAACATCAAAAGAAGATGATGTGCACTTCATTCTCTGTTGTCCCAAACTTAGCGATATTAGAACTGAATTCATTAACTCACTCAGTACAGCCAGTCCTCTCTTCTCCTCTACACAGACCCCTCAGATGTCCAGTGGGTGTCTCAATGACCCAACCTTTAGCTTCCGTCGTCAGAATTGTGGTATTCTTTGTCAACATTCACCTCTTCAGTATAAGAGCCTTCCGCTTGCAATATTTTGATGGTGGTAATTGGGGTGAAACGCTGTTAACGTCTTCTCTTTCGCCGTTCGTATGGAGAGAGTTAATCCTAAGTATTACAGAGATCCTTGTCTGTTCAAACTAAGTCTGTTGATGTCGTGCTCTAAACCTGATGTTACACGTAATCTCTCCCTATTTTTGTACAAGGCTTTCAGAGTTAGAGATATAGTCGCTTCGTAGTCTCGTTTTCATTGTTTATCTATCCTCAAATTGTGTTTATTGTTTAAATACCCCTTCATGAGGGGCTATGGCCTATATGAATAAGCCAATCATTCATTCATTCTCTCTCTCTGATTCCATAATCATGAAGTAAAATTCTGAAAAAAAATCGTATCTTTCACATGATCATTCATTGTGGCCACATTGCATGTTACCGGTCGTGATGATAATGGTAAGACTATTTCTGGGTGTTTGGCGATTAGTTCAACAAGAAAGCAATGGACCGCTGAATCATAAAACTGAAAGCATATTGATTTTAATCAATCATTTCAGGGGGTCCACACATGCATGTCCCGCAGCAAGGTCCACCGATTGTCCCATGAAACAGGACTTCCCGCGTGCGTGTGTGCGTTTGCGTGTGAAGGCGCGCATGTGTGTGTTTGAGAGTGAAAACGTGCATTTGTGTGCATCAGCGTGTGGGCGCTCGCCATTGTGTGTATGTATATATATATAAAAATATATATATATATATATATATATATATGTGTGTGTGTGTGTGTGTGTGTGTGTGTGTGTGTGTGTGTGTGTGTGTGTGTGTGTGTGTGTGTGTGTGTGTGTTTAGAAAGCGAGATCTCCATGGAGTTTGCAAGTATCAACAAACTATTTCATCAGCCCCATTATTACGCCTGACAGATTATGTATGGAGAGCAGTAACGGCCGGCCCACACAGCGACACTCAAAACGACGGGCGGCCATCGATAGAATCCATAGGGCAGAAAGTGCCGGAGGCTGCGACAGAATGGGTGATGTGGCCTTTGTCCGCACTCCCCGCCACCACCGGAAGTGGACTGCCTCCCCAAACCCTGCAGCCGTAGCTAGGTGTTGCCGTTTGTTCCACAGGTAGATAAAGGTTCGTGGTTCTCTCACTGAATCCTTACATCACGTGCACACCGATGACATAAACATAGATAAAGGTTCGTGGTTCTCTTGCTGAATCCTTACATCACGTGCACACCAATGACATAAACATAGATAAAGGTTCGTGGTTCTCTTGCTGAATCCTTACATCACGTGCACACCGATGACATAAACATAGATAAAGGCTCGTGGTTCTCTCACTGAATCCTTACATCACGTGCACACCGATGACATAAACATCGATAACGGTTTGTGGTTCTCTTGCTGAATCCTTACATCACGTGCACACCGATGACATTAACATAGATAAAGGCTCGTGGTTCTCTCACTGAATCCTTACATCACGTGCACACCGATGACATAAACATAGATAAAGGTTTGTGGTTCTCTTGCTGAATCCTTACGTCACGTGCACACCGATGACATAAACATAGATAACGGTTTGTGGTTTTCTTGCTGAATCCTTACGTCACGTGCACACCGACGACATAAACAGATGACAGTGCGTCCAGTATTGTATTGTGCCATACTGTGCTGCATTGTGTTGCCCTTAACTCTCTCCATACGAACGGCGAAAGAGACGATGTTAACAGCGTTTTACCCCAATTACCATCATCAAAATATTGCAAGCGGAAGGTTCTTATACTGAAGAGGTGGATGTTGACAAAGAATCCCACAATTCTGGCGACAGAAACTAAAGGTTGGGTCATTCAGACACCCACTGGACATCCGAGGGGTCTGTGTAGAGGAGAAGAGAGGACTGGCCGTACTGAGTGAGTTAACCTCAACATGAACAGCTGACAGTGCCGTCAAGTATTGTATTGTACTGTAATGTGTTGTATTGCTCCTAACCTCAACATAAACAGCTGACAGTATTGTATTGCACTGTACCGTATTGTATTGCTCTTAACCTCAACATCAACAGCTGATAGTGCTGTAAAGTATTGTATTGTACTGTAATGTGTTGTATTGCTCTTAACCTCAACATCAACAGCTGACAGTGCCGTCAAGTATTGTATTGTACTGTAATGTGTTGTATTGCTCCTAACCTCAACATGAACAGCTGATAGTGCTGTAAAGTATTGTATTGTACTGTAATGTATTGTATTGCTCTTAACCTCAACATAAAGAAAATACACTGCGTCCAGTATTGTATTATACTGTACTGTATTGTACGTGTTCATCTTAGCCTCAACATACACGACTGATAGTGTTGTCCAGTATTGTATATTGTACTGTAATGTATTGTATTGCTCTTTGTCTCAACATAAACAGGTGATAGTCCGTCCTGTCCTGTCTTGTACTGTATTGTACTGTGCTGTACTGTCCTGCCCTGTCCTACCCTGTACTGTATAACTCTTTGTCGGAAGCAAATCGCTCTGTGTTAACTTCGGACTGCTCTCCTCAGGAAGAGCGCGTCGGTACAGTGTAGCATCTTCCATATACATTTTGTTGTTGCTTCTTTTTCTTTTTTCTTTTTTGTCTGCAAGTGTTTTCTCTCAAAGTGGATTTTCCCACTAATTTTTGCAAGATATTGCATAACACTTCTTTTCTGAAGCTGAAAAAAAACGATAATTGATTTTCGTTCTCAATCTGGGAAATGGCAAAACACCACGTATAACTTGAACAACAATCGGAAGATAGCCTGGCAGCAGTGGAACCGATCGTCATGAACAGATGATAACTGAAAGGTTGTGGGTTTGTATCTTTTGCAAATAGTATCGTACTTCTTGTTGCTGTTATCGGCTTCTATTTTTCTTGCTGCCTTTTTTTTTTTTTTTTTTTTTTTTTTTTTTTGTTGTATTTCTTTGTCACAACAGATTTCCATGTGTCAAATTAGGGCTGCTCTTTCCCTTGGGAGATCTGGTTTCCATGGAAATGTGTGGTGCAGACCTTCACTCCTGTCTTGAATCAGAGGGGGTCTCCACAGTATCACTGGTACCCTTCTCTTCATCATCACACACAGACTCGCACACACGCACGTGCGCGTGCGCGCACACATACACTCACACACAAACACACACGCACACACACACACACACACACACATACACAAATACACACATACACGCACGCACGCACACACATACACGCACTCACATACCTATACACACGCACGCACGCACGCACGCACACACACACACACACACACACACACACACACACACACACACACACACACACACAGAGTATTTATGCAAATTTATAGTCTCACAGATGTCCTGGCCTCACTGTCCACTAATAGACACACATTCCCTCCACGCGCATGCGCACGCATAATCAAAAAAAAAAAAAAAAAAATAAAAATGTCGTCCCACACGTGAATCATGAGAAGAAAATGTTGAGAATATAATTATTTGTGTGTGGAAGCGCAAGAGCGAGAGGGTTACACAACTGAAAAAGCCCCGGAGTAAGCCGTTTTGGACACAACAAATGAACATTATAACAATATAAAATTGAAAAATTGAAATGATACCTCTCTCTCTCTCTCTCTCTCTCTCTCTATATATATATATATATATATATATATATATATATATATATATATATATATATATATATATATATATATATATATTTGCACGTATTTGCATTTGTATTTCTTTCTTTTTTTCACAACAGATTTCTCTATGTGAAATTCGGGCTGCTCTCCCCAGGGAGATGCGCCTCGCTATACTACAGCGCCACCCATTTTGGGGGGTATTTTTTTCCTGCGTGCAGTTTTATTTGTTTTTCCTTTCGAAGTGGATATTTCTACAGAAGTTTGCCAGGAACAACCCTTCTGTTGCCATGGGTTCTTTCACGTGCGCTAAGTGCATGTTGCACAAGAGACCTCGGTTTATCGTCTCCTCCAAATGACTAGCGTCCAGACCACCACTCAAGGTCTAGTGCAGGGGGAGAAAATATCGGCGGTTGAGCTGTGATTCGAACCAGCGCGCTCAGATTCTCTCGTTTCCCAGGCGGACACGTTACCTCCAGGCTATCTCTCTCTCTCTCTCTCTCTCTCTCTCTCTATATATATATATATATATATATATATATATATATATATATTATTGACCTATATATCTTGACCTATAATTGCGTAAGGTCCCTTCCAGCACAGACAAACAGAAAATAAATAGCACAGAAAGAAAAGAAAGAAAAAAAAGATTAACGCCTAATCATGCGTTATTCTTCTCTCGTTAATTCATGATTATCTAAAGTGCCGGTAATATTAGCTTCCAATGAGTTTCCATCACAGTTGCAGGCATATTGCTTTTTTCACAATGAAAGCTTTTATTACTCGCGCATTCAACCTTCCCCCCCACCCCCACCCCCACTTCCCCCCCGCCCCGTCCTTCCTCTTGGCACGGCCAGAAAAGGCAGAATCACTCATCCATTCCGACTTCCAGACAGCTCCGGAGAAGAACTCTTACAGAGCAGAAACCTGATGAAATAGTGCCATTGTTGGTGATCGTTTTAATCGATAACCTTTCAAAGCAACAATAAATGCGTAAGTAGTCAAAATGATAAATCAACAAGTGAAGAAGAAGGAGGAGGAGGAGGTGAAGAAGAAGAACAACAACAACAACAGCAACAACAGCAACAAAGACGACGACGTCGACGACGTCAACAACGGCGACGCCAGCAATAAGAGAATAACAAAAATGCTGCTGCTGATGATGATGATGACGACGATGGTGATGATGGTGGTAATTATGCTGATGATGATGACGCCAACGACGACGACGACGATGATGATGATGATGGTAAATATACTGAAGATGACGACGACGATGACGACGACGACGACGACGATGATGATGATGATGATGACGATGGGGATGATGACGACGGTGACGGCGACGACGATAATAATGATGATGGCGATGACGACAATGAATATGACGAACATCATCATCATCATCATCAAAGAGCTTTCAAGAAAACGTCACCTTTCATAATCCATCTTTCGATCGGTAGAATGCTTTCTATGACCAGTTTTGCGTCTTCGGTCAGAACAGATGTGAAAGCTCGTGCAGTGACGATAATAGCGGTGTATAAGGTAACGAGGAATCTGCTCCCCAGTCATTTTTCGTCCCACGGGTAAAATTAGGACAGTCAAAAAAGTTTCAGCGCTGTTTCCTGAGCAATTGGTGGAGTGATGGCCTAGAGGTAACGTGTCTGTCTAGGAAGCGAGAGAATCTGAGCGCGCTGGTTCGAATCACGGCTCAGCCGCCGATATTTTTCTCCCCCTCCACTAGACCTTGAGCCGATCAAGCCTGGATTGCCCTGGGCAATCGCAAACGTCTCCCACGATCACTCTACATCACTGTATATTCTGATATTAATCAAGGTTCGCTGATGTGCTCGTTTATTTCCGCAGTTTTGGTGTTGTTGTTGTTGTTGTTGTTCATGTTGTTGTTCTTATTGTTGTTGTTGTTGCCGTTGTTGTAGGTTACAATGCTCCGGGTCATAATTGTCTTACTGTATTCTAGAGTAAATCAGATATTTGTTTGGATTTAGTTCTTGGGTTATCAAAATAAAATATTCGCCGGAGATTACCTGGCAAGGGGGGGGGGGGGGGGGGGGGGGAAGGAGGATTCACAACTGTGTGCAGTTTTCAACTGTTCGCCGTAATGATGGAGAGACGAACTCTGCCAGCTTCAGCATCAACAAGGAGAATGCTCCTTGTTTGGAATAGTGGCCTGGGTGAGAAATGTGAAGCCAATCAGTCAGAAGGGAAGCTGCAGCTGCAATTCCTAATCTGAGTAATATTCCAGCCCAAAGAGGGTGATGAATAATTGCAGAAACTGAGAAATCTTCTAGCTCCGAGGAATTTCCTTATAACAACAATAATAATAATAATAATAATAGATAGATAGATAGATAGTAGTAGTTGTAGAAATGCTAACTGCCCAAGACCAAGTGATTTTCTAGTTACGAAAGGATGCTTAATTCCCTAATCCGAGTACATCTTCCAGCTCCAAATGGATGCAGCATATCCTAATCCACGTCTTGCATCTAAAGCAGGGTGCTAAATGAATTTCCGATTCCCAGCAAGGTCCGGGTTAAAAAAAAAAAGGGGGGGGGGGAGGTATACTTTATAACCCGAGTAACGTTCCATCTTTAAAATGTAAGTGCAGAAGAAGAATAAGAAGAAGGTGATGATGATGGAGAAGAAGAAGGTGATGATGATGATGATGATGATGATGATGATGATGATGATGATGAAGTAGAAGAAGCAGAAGGTGATGATGATGATGATGATGATGATGATGACGCTAAATTTCTAAACCGATAAAACATGGGGTAGTCTATGCATCAGAAGAAGAAGACGACGACGACGACGACGACGACGACGATGATGATGATGATGATGATGATGATGAAGCTAAATTTCTAAACCGAGAAAACATGGGGTAGTCTACGCGTCGGTCCAGCACCGGTAAATTTCGTTCCCAGCAAAACAGAAATATTCACCGATCAAACCAGCCGTCTTTTGTGCATTGCGCCACAGTGCTCATAGCCACGATTGTCCAAACACCACACTTCAAACAACCCACGTGTGTGTTTTAGCTACGCAGCTAAAGACAGCCAATTAGTGAGCAACAACCGCCTGGAATTAGCCATGTGAACCAGGTATTGTGGAAAGCAATCACGAGGGAAGCCATCACGCACATACTCGGCAGAGTTACAAGGAACGGGTATTTTACACACACACACACACTCACACACACACACACACACACACACACACACACACACACACACACACACACACAAGAGCAGCAGTAGTATTATTGCATGAAGTGATTTTTACACGTAACGTTACGAAATCGGTGACTTGTTTCAACGGTGAAAGGGCATTCAGTATCACTACACTGCTTGAAGTTACGTTTTAGGGTGTCAGGTTATGAAATCGATCGTTGATTTATAAAAGATGTAAGGGCTAAGTCTGCATGAGGCTTAATAGCACATGTTACTAAATGATTATACAGGTTCTGTTATGTAATTATTTATGTTATCATTGTACTGCGTATTCACGATGCTATCTGCTCACTCTTGGGTGTTATCCGTGCATTATTGAAGTATTCCTGGTGTTGTCTTCAATTCACAATATCATTATGTGTATTTTGTTCATTAGAGTTTCAGTTTCAGTAGCTCAAGGAGGCGTCACTGCGTTCGGACAAATCCATATACGCTACACCACATCTGCCAAGCAGATGCCTGACCAGCAGCGTAACCCAAAGCGCTTAGTCAAGCCTTGAGAAAAAAAAAGGTGAATAAATAATAGATAAGCTTACATAAATAAATAAATAATAATTATAATATAAAAAGGTAGTAGTAATAATAATAAAAAAATAATAATAAATAAATAAATAAGACAACAATGATGATAAATAAGCAAATAAATGTAAAACATGAAGACACACATTCACACATACACCCACACATATGAAAGCACAGTCAAATACATATAAACGTACATGAGCTCCAACACACACACACACACACGCATACACACACACACACATTACCCTGCACCTCCTCTACCCCCTCCTCCACACACTCATTTCTAGTCTACGTATCGCAGCTTCCACGACACACACACACACACACACACACAGATGAACACTTACACTTGTTCATTAGAAAGATGCAAGAGCGCTACAAGCATTGAAACCATGATCCTCTAGAGCAAGCTTCGAAGTACTGGCTATCATCCGTATGGAGGGGTCCAGAAGTCCCGACAGCTCTTCTTTGATACAAAGATAACTAACTCCTAAGCCTAATTTAATCAGGCACACCTGAGACAGTGACAGAGAGAAGAGGGGATGGGGGGGGGGGACTATGGAGGTGGGGGTTAGACAGACAGACTGAGGATTATGGACACACACAGACAGACAGAAACACACACATAAACACAGAGACACAGACACAGACACACCCGGACACTAAGGTACACACACAGACACACACAGACTCACACCAATTTTTTTTTAATATTTACCAACGTGCGCACAAGCAAACATTTGCCCACACGCGCACAAGTAACAATTCAGCCGTATGCATTCAAACGAGCATTTACCCATATATGAACAAGCAAACATTTACCAGCACGCGCACAAGCAAACAATTACCCACATGCGCACAATCTCCCACGTGCGCACAAACAATCATTCACCTAAACACGCACGCAAGCAAACATTTACCCAGGCAAACAATAAATCACATGCGCGCAAAATAAGATAGAATAAAACAATTATTTTTTTAAAAAGAAGATAGACAGATAGATAGATAGATAGATCGATAGATAGATAGATAGATAGATAGATAGATAGATAGATAGATAGACACATACATACATACATAAATAAACAATTAAGTAAATAAATGAATAAATAAATGAGTACATAAATAAATAAATAGATGAATAAATAAATAAACAATTAAACAAACCAACAAATAAATGAATTAATGAATCAATGAATAAATAGATAAATAGACAAGCAAAACAAATATATATATATATAAATAAATATAAAAACAAAATTTATAAACAACCAAACAAAACAAAACAAAACACACACACACACACACACACACACACACACACACACACACACACACACACAAACCCTAACCCTGACTCACATGCTTGATGATGTTCCCGCACAGGTTATGCTCCGTGTGTAGCTCGTCGGTTCGGTAGCACTGCAGGATGGAGGAGAAGACCCCGGGGTGTCTGTCGAAGAAGTACTCCTGTCTCTCCAAGTCCCACGTCTCATCGGCCTCAAGCTGCTCAGCCAGCTGCGACAGACGGGTGCCGGGCCTCTTCCTCAGGGTGGACCTCAGGGTCTCGAAGACCACCCCGCCCACGTTCAGCCTCAGCCGGTGGTCCTCGAACTTCTCCGAGATTCTCTTGGCCAGGTTCATCATCTTTAGGGTGTCTTGTTCTGGGTTCTGGTTCTTGTTTCTTGTTTCTTGTTCTTGCTCCTGGTGATGGTGGTGGGTGGTGTTGGTGTTTGGTGGAGGTCAGAGGAGTATAGTTGTTGGTGTCGTCGTCATTGTTGTTGCTGTTGTTTGTTGTCGTTGTCGTTGCTGTTGCTGTTGTTGCTGATGTCATTCTGGAATCAAAAGAGCAAATTTTGTTTAGGGGGTAGGAGATCGTGGGGAGGCGGTAGGGGGTTCGGTTGGGTGAGAGAGACAAAAAGACAGAATAGACAGAGACAAACACGAAGAGAGAGAGAGAGAGAGAGAGAGAGAGAGAGAGAGAGAGGTAGTGACTGAGAGACAGAGACAGATACAGAGACAGAGACAGACAAGGAGAGAGAGAAAGCAAATATATTCGCACGCAAAAGAATATTGAACAGCTTCAAAGGCACTCCCAAAAGAATCAGTTCTCTCAATCAGACCAGTCAACCCATAGGCTGTCATATCTGAAGTTCGTATTTTGCTTGGTGAGTTCATTCGTTATTGACTGATTGACTAATTTATTCAGTAACTAATTGATTAGCAAATTGTTTTATTGATCTATCTATTTCTGTCTATCTAGCTAGCCAGCCAGCCATTAATATATCTAGCTAGCTAGCTGGCTATCTAGCTGTCTGTCTGTCTAGGTTTACTTTGATCTATTATTCAATTTTCTTTTTACATTTATTCATTTATCTGTTGATTTCTTTATCTGTCTGTCTGTCTATCTAGCTGTATGTTTGTTCGCTCGTTAATCCAATAATTCGTTTATTCATTCATTTATATACTTGTTTATTTGTTTTCAGTGTCATCTCATTTTGGCCAATTATGCCCTCCGGCATGTGTGGCAGCAAAGAAAAAAAAAACCGCCACTCTTGTCTGTCTTTGAATGGAACCCCGGGTGTGCTTTAGGGTCTTGAGTTCAATCCTTTTCCACCGCCTTCTCATTCTGAAAGCCTCCATGTTCTCTCGATTGCTGTATAGCGAGTGGTTGTTAATTAGACATGGTCCCTTTTTTTTATTTGTTTACTGATATTATGTTCCTCCATGTCGGAGGAAGGTTGCAGAATGCTTGAGACGTTTTTCTGCCTATACAGTGTCCGTGAGGATCTGGGTTCAAATCCCGCTCTCGCCCTTTCTCCCAAGTTTTGACTGAAAAAAATCAAACTGGTCATTCGGATGAGACGAGAAATCGTGGTCCATCGTGTAGAACGCACTTGGCGCACTGAAAAAAAAAAAAATCCAGCGGCAACGAGAGTGTTGGCCTCTGGATTTTTTTTTTTTCTGTAGAAGAAAATTCACTCTCATAGGTACACAAATATAATTATGTGCATACACTCGAGAACTGACTGAGTGAGCGCGTTGGGTTTTGCTGCTGATCGGATATCTGCCTAGCAGATGTGGTGTATATGTAGCCTACATGGATTTTTCCGAACGCAGTGACGCCTCCTTGAGAAACTGAAACTGGTATTATGTTCGTGCTATGTGTGGAGAATGCAGGTCAGGACACACACAAAGTCTGTGTCAATGCCTGGTGAGACTGTCACTACTACTGCTCCAAACGTTTGGCTTAAATCTGTTTGTGGAAACAGCTGTTATCGTTTTCCTTTCATCATATACATGGTTACGATTGGTTTTGCTTTCGAAAGGACATCCCAGAACGAAAAACGGTAGATAGATAAATTAACAGATTGATAGATTGAGACAGACAGAGACAGACTGACAGAGACAGACAGACAGAGTGACAGAGAAAGAGACAGAGAAAGAGACAGATAGAGACAGAGATAGAGACAGAGGCAAAGAGGGAGACAGACAGACAGATAGATAGATAGATAGATAGACAGATAGACAGATAGACAGAGAGAGACAGAGAGGGTGAGAGTTTTTTCTTTCTTTCTCTTTCTTTCTTTTTTTTTTCTCTCTCTCACAGCAAGGCAACAAGGAGCACAACAATACATCAATCAAAATCAGTGCACGCCACACAGATTCTATAATATTTGGCACACAGTCAGTGATACATCAAGCTTTGATCAATTCAGATCCCGATCCCGTGAGAGAGTACCCCCCGTATTCCCCACATTGATCTCAGCCGGGGGAAAAAGCTTTTGCCGCTTGGAGATGAACTGTTGCGGAAAATGTGCAGCGCAAACACTGTGACAGAATTCGTCAATTAATGCATGCGATTCCACCCCCACACTCCCACCCCCACCCTACCCACATACCCCCCACCACCCCACCCCATCCATCCCCCGACACCTCCACCACCCTCGATCTGGGAGAGATCGATGGAAGAATATCTGAAGAAACGCAACTGAACTGCGGACAAATATGAAGAGAGAGAGAGAGAGGGGGGGGGGGTGAGGAGGAGAGATAGGGGGGGAGATTCAGATTCAGATGATTTATTCATGAAGAGGCCTATGCCCCTTATGAAGGTAAGTGAACAACTTGAATAATATCAAACAAAATGAAAATATTCAACCAACATTGTATGAATACACATATCGCAAAAACGCTGCAGTGAAGCACAGCATCTTAAGATGTTAGGATTTCCCTGAATTTAAAGGCCTGGTGCAAAAACAGTCCCAGTTTCCATATACCATCATGTTTCGTGGTTGA
>NC_134880.1:49205536-49220536 GCF_041734735.1 Babylonia areolata | reverse complement strand
GTGTGAATGACTGGTGCGAAAGCGCTTTGATTTGTCTCTGCACAAGATCCAGCGCTATATAAATACCATTATTATTATTATTAATAAGGGAAAATAAAGTGTCTGCGAGTCCAGAGTCAACTGGTTAGTATAAACAAGAAAGCTGGACAAGTGCACTTTTCATTGCCAAACGCGGACACGATGAAAATTAAACGGGAAGAGCGGGGATGTAAGAAAAAAAATCTGAACGGAAATAAACGAAAGAAAAAGCAATTCTACTAAATGAAAACCACATAGGGGTAAACGGTTAAAGGCCTCCCAGACTTGTAGGGTCATCTGGGTAGTGAATCCATACCCACATTGTCTACGGCTCAGCATAGGAAGGATAGGCCCAATCCTCTCCTTTCGCCGTTTAAACCGACACCAAACCGAAATCAAGTCCCCGTTCATTTCTAGGTGGAGAGAGGAAAAATCGGAGCAAAGTACCTTTTCCCGAGGACACAGCACCAGGTTTAACGGGGGCCTCGAACCCTAATCACTGGTGAACACAGTGCCACACGTCCAACGCGTAACCAGTTCTCCCATGGCGCCTCCCACGAAGCCATATTTGTATTTCTTTTTATCACAACAGATTTCTCTGTGTGAAATTGAAATTCGGGCTGCTCTCCCTAGGGAGAGCGCGTCGCTATACTACAGCGCCCCCCCCCCCCCCCTTTTTTTTTTTTTTTTTCTTTTTTCTTCCTGCGTGTAGTTTTATTTGTTTTCCTATCTAAGTGGATTTTTCTACAGAATTTTGCCAGGAACAACCCTTGTGTTGCTGTGGGTTCTTTTACGTGCGCTAAGTGCATGCTGCAAACGGGACCTCGGCTTATCGACTCATCCGAATGACTAGCGTCCAGACCACCACTCAAAGTCTAGTGGAGGGGGGAAAAATATCGGCGGCTGAGTCGTGATTCGAACCAGCGCGCTCCGATTCTCTGGCTTCCTAGGCGGACGCGTTACCTCCAGGCCATCACTCCACGTATGTGTTGTTGCACAATGCGAAAATAATGATAATGAAGAAGACGGAACTGAGAAAGAGCTTTTGTCTGATGGTGAAAGTGGCCTGTGTGTTGGCATATTCGGGTTAGAGTGACGTTACTTTCAGAGCACCTCTAAGCAAACAGCGTTCTGTCGAATCCGTGGATGTGATGTTTTACCCCCATTCTGACTCTTTATAACATCATCAGCTCCATTGTAACTTGCAGGCATCAATGAGTGCAGCAAGGTGGTAACTGTAGTCCGTTTGTCGAAATCATCGTATTTACTGCCTTAAAAGTTCAGCCCGTCAGAGCTGGGATCCTTTTCCTTTCACTGCTGTGAACACGAGATACGATCCTGACGACATCAAACACAGTAGTTTCACCTTTAACTCTCTCCATACGAACGGCGAAAGAGACGACGTTTCAGCGTTTCACCCCAGTTACCATCATCAAACTATTGCAAGCGGAAGGCTCTTATACTGAAGAGATGAATGTTGACAAAGAATACCACAGTTCTGACGACAGAAGCTAAAGGTTGGGTCATTCAGACACCCACTGGACATCCGAGGGGTCTGTGAAGAGGAGAAGAGAGGACTGGCTGTACTGAGTGAGTTAACGACACGCTAACAGATCTAACCGATCAATGAAAACAGTAGTCTTCAAATCCTTTTAAAAAAATCCATTAAACTGAAGCGGACAGCCTCGGATGAGGCGCGCAGACAATGCTGCTATTTCGTTCAATTTCTAAACTTCAAGGGAAAAAAAACTTTTTGAAAAAATGTGTAAAAAAAATCCCTTTCTCTGTCTCTCTCTCAGTATGTATGTATGTATGTATGTATGTATGTATCTCTCTCTCTCTCTCTCTCTCTCTCTCTCTCTCTCTCTCTCTCTCTCTCACCCTCTCCTTCTCTTTTTACATATAGATAGATAGGTACGTGCGTGTGTGTGTGTGTGTGTGTGTGTGTGTGTGTGTGTGTGTGTGTGTGCGCTTGCGCGTATGTGTGTGTGTGTGTGTGTGTGTGTGTGTGTGTGTGTGTGTGTGTGTGTGTGTGTACATACACACTGCACTGGATCGGACAGGATTGAGTTGTACTGTGTGGGCCTTCAATCACAAATTTCACAGCGTGAAATTCGGGCTGTGTCGTGTTGTGCTGTGCTGAGTTGTGCTGTATTCTTTGCAAAGAACTGAACCCATGACACCTGCCGCTTCCTAGTGAAGAGCCTTATCACTGGGCCACCGGTGCTGCTCTGAGTGACGGTCCTAAGTCAACACTGCAGAAGACACAGCCAGATCCAGTGTTGACCGTCCGTCTGACTGCTGTCGGGCTGGTCCATGAGGAGCGACCCACGAACAGCTTGTGTGAAGAAAGGTCAGGGAGACCGGCACAGGCTGGTAGCGCCAACCAACCCACCCCTCCATCCATCCACGTTTTATCGGTAATATGAGGTTTGATAAGACAAAAAATGCGACACACACACACACACGCACACACACGCACGCACACGCACACACACATGCACGCACGCACGCACACACACACATACACACACACACGCACACACACATACACACACACACACACACACACACACACACACATTGTAGATTTTGTAGGCAATATTGTATTGAGTTAACACGCATTAATTGTATTATACCTTTTGGGTTTTTCTTTTACTTTTTCTTTTCTCATTGTCTAATGCCAAAAAGCAACTTTAAAGATATTATAATGGCACCTTAAGGGTTATAAAGGGACAATTGATGAACTTAAAATAAATAAATTAGTTGACCCCGATGTTTCACGAAATTTCAAAGAATATGACATACTTTTCTTTTTCAAGAAAAGCACCTAAATAAAGAAACTGCACATGATATATACCTTCCAGAATTCTCACCAGGAATTCACTATGTACGACAAAAAACGGAGTAAAGCAGCAAGTTCATCTGGTGGTATATGGGTATATATCAAAGAAAATATCCGAAGATACATCAAAATTCTACCATGCAGCAGCAGTTTTCTAGTATGGTTAATGATACCTGGTACCAATAATGACAATGATACTTACATTGTATGTGTTTATATCCCACTGCAAACATCGTCATTTGGTCGAGACAACACCGCAAGCATATGGGACAAGATAGAGGACAGCGTGGAACAATATTGTTAACACTAAAAGGAAATGTTATATTGTGTGGTGATTTTAATGCACGAACTGCGCAAGTTACTGATTACAATAAGATGGATTCTGATAACAATATATATAATGAATGAATATTTGGAGACTAACGACGTTTTGATCAAAGAGCAAGCCGGATTTTGAAAAAAAAACAAATAAACAAACTATTCAACCACTAATCAAATCTTTGTTTTAAAAGAGCTAGTAGATGAGATAATAAAAAGGAAAAACAGTCGACTATATGGCTGTTTTGTAGATTTTCAAAAAGCGTTCAACTGTGTTTGGCATGATGCAATGCTGCTGAAGCTACACCGAATAGGAATAAAAGGTAAATGTTTTATTATCATAAAAAAATATGTATACGAACGCTAAAATCTACGCAAAATCACGAGATCATTTAAGCAGAGAATTTATTATTCGAAAGGGGTACATCAGAGAAATACACTCAGCCCAACTCTATTCAATATTTTCATAAATGATATCACTACAAAATATGATAGATATGAACTCCCCAACGATTGACTGTACTTCATCTACTAGACTGCCTTGTCTTTTATATGCAGATGATTTAGTTATTCTATCATCATCTAAAGACAGGTTACAACAAAAACTTAACATTTTACACACTTACTGCAGTCAATGGGGCTTGCGTTTGAATAGAGAAAAGACAAAAGTAATCGGTTTTTTCCAAAAGTCTCCCTAAAATACCCCTACATTTTAAATGTGGAGAGAACATAATTGAAACAGCAGAAGAATATAAATATTCAGGGGTTATATTTCACAGAAATGGCAACTTAAGTCGATCACAAGGTCATCTAAAAAAATCAAGCAAATGAGGCTCTACATGTGCTACTCAGAACATTTCATAATACAAATATGAATTTAGATCATATGTGTCGTTATATGATACTTTGATAACGCCCATTTCAACATATGGAGCAGAACCTCTTAGATCTTAATGTCCAGAAAACAAACGAAATGATTATTGATTTCAGAAGAAAAAGGCCTCCCCAATCCCTGACCTGTTTATTAATGATATAAAGGTTGAAAGAGTGCATGAACACAAATACCTAGGAACTATTCTTGATCATAAACTGAATTTTACTTCTAATAATAATTTTATCAACAAAAAGTGCTAGTCTCGTATTTATTGTCTACAGAAACTCAGAAACATCAGAGTTAATTCAAAAATACTTGAAGGATTTTATAGATGCTTTATCGAATCTGTTTTAACATTGTCTTTTATATGCTGGTATGGAGGTCTCGTTGTGAAGAATAAGAATACGCTAAACAAGATTGTGAATGTGTGCAGTAAGGTTGTGAGTCTGAGACAGGACAGTTTGTGTGATTTGTACTATGTCAGAGTTCGACTGAAAACCACAAGCATTTCAAGCGACAATGGCCATATGCTGGCAAATAATTATCAACTCCTACCTTCAGGCAAAGGTTTCTGTGTTCCAAAATTCAAAACAAACAGAACCAAATGCAGCTTTATTCCAGTGTCAATCCAGCTATTAAATAACAGTAACTGATAATCAGATGTATGACTGGAAATGAATGCTAGAGTGTATGTGCGTGGAATATGACATCTTAACTCAAAGTACTATAAACTGCACACTGCTATCATATGTCTATGTCAAATTTTAGTATACTGTTATGTCTGTCATTTAACTGTGATTATTACTGCATGTGTTTGCTGTGATAGTGTATGTATGATTTACCACAAATTACTTTTTAAGGGTTTCTGTTGTTGTTGTCTACTGTGATTATTGATTTTAATGATGGTTTGCCCTAGGTTCACATCTTAATATGGTTTATCTATATACATGTTGAATGACTGATTTTCTCGTTTTGTTTTTTTCTGTTTTACACCACGTATGAATTTCTCTTGTTGAGATAATAAAGTATTCTGTATTCTGCATGTCGCAGGACATTATCGTTTAATTTATTCAAATTATTCAGTCAATGTCTTTTCAACAAATTTCCACATGAAAGACTTCATGTCAAGTTTTGTAAACAATTACCTGGTGTACATAAAATAGCAACGGTTCTCCCCGTTTTAGAATTAGGAAGATTCCCTATCAGCCTGAAAATAATATGTCAGGTTATTGGCTATTGGATGCACATATTAGAGCTTCCTCAAAATTCACTTGTATACACAACATATAAATGCATGTATCGTCAAACAAAAATGCTCAGTGGCTACTCTTCATAAGAAATTAATTAACTAACACAGGAGTGGATCATGTTTGGAAAATCAGTTCACTTTTAGTGTTAAAAGATGCTATATCCAAGAAGCTTGAAAATGAATATGTGAAATTTTGGAAACAGAAACAAAACAGTTTATCTGAATTAGAATTTTACAAGAACACTGTGGCAAATTATAAAATTGAACCGTATTTAAAGACTACAGCAAATACATAAAACACAGGAAAGCACTGACTGTGTTACGAATCAGTGCCCATGACTTACAAATCGAACAGGGAAGATAAAAAAAAAAAAATTAAAAAACCCAAAAGACCAAAGACAATTGTGTAAAATACATTACTTACAGACACAGATTCCTGATTGATATATGTCGTCCAAATGCAAAGGCTTGTGAATTGATCCTTCTAACAGAATTACAGCCAAAGCTGGCGAAATTTGTTCACGAATGTTTCTCTTCTTAATATGCTCATGTTTATGTTTATGTTTCATTGTGTCTTATAAACTTTAAGGTTTATGACAATAAAAAGTATTCTATTCTATTCTATTCTATTCACACACACACACACACACACACACACACACACACACACACACACACACACACACACACAAACGTTTTTTTTTAATCATCGCATTTTTATATCTTTAACTCTTTCCTCTCCAGTGTTTATGTCCGCATTTTTATTTTATTGATCTCTTCACTTCTTCTTCTGCTTCTTCTTCTGCGTTCGTGGGCTGTAACTCCCACGTTCATTCGTATGTACACGAGTGGGATTTTACGCGTATGATCGTTTTTACCCCCGCCGTGTAGGCAGCCATACTCTTCACTTAATTTTTGCTCACAACCTCAAGGCATGGCAAAACGCATTGGAATACGCAGCTGGTCAGACTCCTGCTCAGCAGATGTGGTAAAGCGCATATGGAATTGTCCGAACGCAGTGACGCCTCCTTGAAGCAACTGAACCTATCTGAACCAAACTATGTCTGCCGGCAGCAGAATTGGCAATTGAAAAGTATCAAAAAGAGAAATGTTATTTGACGATAAAATCACGAAACCAAATTTTGAGTTGAATATCCACACAGGCACAATGCACCGAAGTATGTGAATGTTGTCTTGGTGCAGTACGTGATACTAGTATTAAGCTCCACGTGTTTTGTGTGGTTCCATACATGTTAATAAAACAATGATCATCGGAGGCCTGACCAGTGCGTTTGGTTTACGCGAAGGTTAGGAATCTGTCCCTTTATTTTTTTCAGGTGATGTAGCTTAGTGTATTATGGTACATCATTTAACATGCATGGACATTCTCTTGAAAGTGACGCAAACTGAAATATTTATCGTCACATATTTAACTGATCGATGAACTCATGAAAAAGGAAATTTTTACCAATGCACTGGTTCAAAAAGAATCGAAGAAGCAATTATTTGTTTAAACCCTTCACCCGAGATGTCTGTTTGTTATATGTCTGTCTGAGTGTGTATGTGTACGTGCCTGAAATATGATTGAATAACACAGGAAACGAATAATGAGCGCCCAATGGCAGCCGTCAGTCGGCTTTTCTCTCGTTGGCAGCCTGTTGTGCAAATGACCCCAACTTTGTAAAGCGCTTAGAGCTTGGTCTCCGACCGGGGATAGGCGCTGTATAAGTATCCGTATCATATCATATCATGTGATGTCATATCATATCATGTGATGTCATGTCTTATATCATATCATGGCATGTCATATATCATGTCATGTCATATTTGTCATGTTTCATGTCGTGTCATATATCGTGTCATTTGTGATGTCATATGTCATGTGTCATGTCATGTCATGTCGTGTATGTATGTATGTATGTATGTATGTATGTATGTATGTATGTATGTATGTATGTGTGTGTGTGTGTGTGTGTGTGTGTGTGTGTGTGTGTGTGTGTGTGTGTGTGTGTGTGTGCGTGTGTGTGTGTGTACACATATATCAATTCACATGTCATGTCATATTATATGTCACGTCATGTGTCATGTCATATATCATATAATATGCCATGTCATATATAACATAATGTCATGTCATATATATCATTTGTCATGCCATATAAATCATATGTCGTGTCATGTATCATGTCACGCATCATGTCATGCCATATATAATATCATTTGTCATGTCATATATCATATCATTTGTCATGTCACATACCGTATGTCATGTCATGTATCGTGTCATGTCATATATATATTAGCATGTCATGTCATATATCATATCATGTCATGTCAAGAAAAAGGAACCTAACAAGCCGTTACTTCATTGGCTCAAAGTGCTCAGACCGGTGTTGTTTTTTGTTTGTTTGGTTGGGGGGGTGGGGGGGGGGGGTTCGGGGAGGGGGGGCGGGGGGGGGGCGGGGGGCGGGTTTGGATTGGTTCTAAATATCACGATCTTTTTTTCCGAACTCAGTGTTCCGAACTTCCCCCCTGATCCCTTATCAGAGCAGTCCATCACACCGCCTATATGTCCTGCCACTGGTGCCCGCTTTACGATGTTTACGCTAATTGTCCTCTTTGAAGTTCACCACGTCGATATTATCCTATGACGAGCCAGCGGGCACTGTGGGGGCAGCAGATGGTCTGCTCTGTGTGGGAGGTGAGGGGGGGTGGGGGGTGGGGGGCGAGAGATGTGGGGGAAGGAGGGGAGGTGGGGGTTCGTGGATGTGTGGATGGGAGAGGGGGGGGGAGGGGATTATGTGTGTGTGTGTGTGTGTGTGTGTGTGTGTGTGTGTGTGTGTGTGTTGGGAGGAGGGTGGGGCGGTTGTGTGTGCAAGTGGGTGAATGCGTGGGTTGGGAGTAAAGGTTGTGTGTTGTGTGGTGTGGTGTGGTATGGTATGGTGTGTTGTATTGTGTTATGTTGCCCTTCCGTTGTAATGTGTTATGTTTTGTTGTAGTGGTGGTGATGGTGGTGGTGGTGGTGGTGGTGGTGTGTGTGTGTGTGTAAGCGAAAGAGTGTGTGTGAGAGAGAGAGAGAGAGAGGGGGGGAGAGAGAGAGTGTGTGTGTGTGTGTGCGTGTGCGTGTGTGTGTGTGTGTGTGTGTGTGTGTGTGTGTGTGTGAGGGGGGTGGGGATTCGTTCTTCAATTTAATGGCTTTTCAGTTTGAGTGATATTAGACGTGTCACGTTTATCTGTGTGAGGTGGAGGGTAGTGGTTAAAATGGGTACATACAGAATAAAGCTAAACAGTGAAACCATGAATCGTGTGTGTGTGTGTGTGTGTGTGTGTGTGTGTGTGTGTGTGCGTGTGTGTGTGTGTGTGTGTGTGTACGCGCGCGCGCGCGTGTGTGTGTGTGTGTGTACGCGCGCGCGCGCATGCGAAAGAGTAAACAACAGTTTCCTCTATTTTGCTGACAATTCTGCAATGCCTAAAACAATACTCTCTCTCTCCCTCTCTGTCTGTCTGTCTGTCTGTCTGTCTGTCTCTCTCTCTCTCTCTCTCTCTCTCTCTCTCTCTCTCTCTTAAGAATCTGTTCATGGCAAACGTATGAATGACTTCATTTTGTTTACATTCTTCTTGAGAAAATGAGAGAGACAGACAGACACAGAGAGAGGGGAGGGGAGGGGGGGCACCGATCATATAAAAGGTACACAAAAAATAAAACGGAAGTCAACAAGTCCAAAAGATTATTCTTGTATCCCGACCTCTGGCCTCTCTCAAGGGACTATGATGACAAAATCGCGGAGTTCATTGTCCGGTCAACATTAGTTAAGGAGAATTAAAACTGTGAGAAATCTCTCTCTCTCTCTCTCTCTCTCTCTCTCTCTCTCTCTCTCTCTCTCTCTCTCTCTCTCTCAAAAAGAAGAATGCAAACAAACTGAAGTCATCCATACGTTTGCTTTGCCTGAAACAGAAAGCTTCATGGAGGAGAAACAGGAAGATACCCACTGCATATCAGAACACCATTGAAATGCATACGAAATGCTTTGTTGTTGCAACATGAATGTGGCCATTACAAGTGGGTATCAAACTTATTTAATATTCAAAAATCTTTTGTCAAAAACTGGCTTTGGAACTGTATGGCTATGCCATGGCAATAGGCGCGAACTCAGTTTTATCGCTAAATTCAAAGACAGACTTATTTCATGTCGAGAGCAAAACTGGCATTCAGAGTTTGAGAATGATGATAAATATAAATGCTTAAATTCTTTCAAAAGTATTTTCCAGGCAAAACAGTATTTGTCTTGTGTCACAAACAAGTGGCATAGAGAAAACCTTGTAAGATTCCGTCTCAGAATTTGTGGTCTTAAAAATTGTATAAAAAAAAGAAAGAAAAAAAGGTTTCTTAGCTGATTATGAAAACCTGTCAGATGTCAATTGTCCATCATGTGAAATGAATCGGAAGATCAAGTTCACTTTTTGTTTCATTGTAATGCTTACCACGACATTAGGAAACACTGTATAAAACTGGACTTGTTCACCGGTGTTAATGATCAAAGCAGTGTGGCGAGCATTGTTTCGTGTATCAACGAATGTGTTTTTAAGGAATTAGAGAAATCCATTGCAAAAGCAATTTAAACAAGAACAAAGAAAATGGAAATTATTAGTGACAGCAATTAATCTTGTAATTCGTTTCAATGTAATCCTCTGGCCTTTTGTGTGTGTGTGGGAGGGTGGGGGTGTGGGTGTGGTGTGGAGGGGTTCGTGTGTGTGTTTGCGTGTGTTCGTGCGGGCATGTATGTGTGTGTGTGTGTGTGTGTGTGTGTGTGTGTGTGTGTGAACTAGGGGGAGGGGAAAGGGGGTTTGGACTGGGATGGTTGCGGCTTGGTGCTCGTGACCTTGCGCGAATGTGAGCGTGCGTGACCGATCTTATATTTGTTTGAAATCACACGTGCGTTTCTGTGTTTGCAGTGACCATGCAAATTATTTGAGATGTGCTCAGAAGCATTCTCGTTCTTTCTCGCCCCCTTGTCTGAAGAGCGTTGTAACTCTGAATCAAAACCTTTGTGATTCTCTCTCTCTCTCTCTCTCTCTCTCTGTGCCAAAGAGCTCACATTACATGCTGTTCGTAGGCTGACCTTCGTTTCTTCCCCCACATTTCGTACAGGAAATGTTAGAAGACTGTAATGACGATGATGTGGAAGATGAATATTTGTTCAATCGATCAATATCAGAGGAAGTAGTATTTTTGGCTATTTATAGATTAAAACCAAGAAAAGCTGCAGAACCAATTGGTGTGATGGGAGAGTTTTAAAGAAATGCATCTACACATCTTCGTAAAGTTTTCAATGCATTTTTCGACAGCGGTATTTTCTTGGAAAATTAGACAATCTGTCATTTTACCGTTATGTAAAAGGGGATATAAATTTACCTTGAAAATATCGAGGTATTTCTTTATGTGACTTAAGTTGTAAGATTTACAGTGGTGTTATAACAGAAGACTACAAACATGGGTAGAAGAAAATAACTTAACAGAAGAATGGCAAGCTGGTTTCAGAAAATGATTATTCCACTACTGACCATTTATGTACATTATTAACACACATGTGTACAGAAACAGTAAAGATTTCATTGAAAGTTGTATGTTGCATTTATAGATTTTGAAAAAGCATTCAACTAAATTAATTAAAATAAAATTAAATTAAAAAAACACTTTTGTGAATTACATGTCCGAGACTAAGTGACATGGTTGACGGATGCAAGGAAATGTATTTTTCAGTTTGGATTTGGATTTGTTTGCACAAATCAAGGTGCTGATACAGTCACTGATTTCTCAAGCGAGTTAAAAAAACAAACAAACAACAACAACAAAAAACGACTGATTGATTGTACGTGGCATATCTGGAATGAGCATGTGCAAGGTAGTAAGAGGTTTGATATGTATCATACTTTTTGTAACCCTTTGCAATGTATGAAGTCTTATCTATTGCGAAAAACAGACAGATATTTAAAGTCTATAATGACTCGGGTTGTTGTTTTTTTGAAAATCTTATATACACGTTCATGTTTATCGATACAAAAATCACACATATTATGATTTAATGTGTCCATTATGTAAAGAAACTAAAGAAGAAGTGCATTTTCTTATCTGTTGTTCATTTCTATAATTATTTGTTAGAAACAAATATATAGCTCCAAAATTTTCTAAAAGCCCACATGTCTTTGAATTTAGATTTTTGAAGTCCTGTAAAATGCTAATACTGTTCGAAACTTGTGTCATTATCTGCATAAAGCGTTTAAATTAAGGGACATGACATGATACTTGCTCTTGTCTGCACACATCCCTTTACAAGGGGCAAAGGCCTTAACTGAATAAATCATTAGCATTCGTGTTCGTGTTCGTATTCGTATTCGTATTCTCTCTCTCTCTCTCTCTCTCTCTCTCTCTCTCTCTCTCTCACCCCAACTAACTAGACTTGACTCTTATAGCAAATCTCTGTCTCATGTTAGCAATTTCCTTGCGAGTTACAGTCACAAAAAGTGGTGTTTTTTTCTCCCTTTTTTTTCTTTTTTTTTTTTTTTAAATCATCTACCCTAGTCTCAGCTCACTATGTCCCTCTTGACCGCGTTCAGCTGGTTCCAGTTACCCACACGCAGCGTCAGAGCAGAGTAACGATTAGTGGTCGTCTGAATGTTTATGCTGATTGCTTAATTCCAGCTGTACAGTATTGATGTAGTGTACATGTTTCCACGAAAGAAATTGAAAAGAAAAAAGGAAAATAGCAGGAAATAGAAAAAATATGGAAAGAAAGAAAGAAAAAAAGGGAAAAAAAAGAGAAAGAAATTGATAAACGAAAGAGGAAAAGGAAGAAAGCAAGAAACGAAAAGAAGGAAATAAAGCAAAAGACAGTATGAAAGATAAAAAGAAAGAAAGAAAGAAAAGAGAAAGAAAGAAAGAAAGAAAGAAAGGAAGAAATGGAAGCAAGAAAGAAACGAAAAGAAGGAAATAAAACAAAAGACAGAAAGAAAGAAAGAAAGAAAGAAAAGAAAAGAAAGAAAGAAAACAGACAGAAAGAAAGAAAAAAGAAAGAAAGAAAGAAGGAAAGAAAAGAAAAGAAAGAAAAAAAGGAAGCAAGAAAGAAACGAAAAGAAGGAAATAAACCAAAAGACAGAAAGAAAGAAAAAAGAAAGAAAGAAAGAAAAGAAAAGAAAGAAAAAAGGAAGCAAGAAAGAAACGAAAAGAAGAAAATAAAACAAGAGACAGAAAGACAGAAAGAAAGAAAAAAGAAAGAAAAAAGAAAGAAAAAGGAAAGAAGAAAGAAAGAAAAAAGAAAGAAAGAAAGGAAAGAAGAAAAAAAGAAAGGAAAACATACAGAGGAAAAAAAGGGGGCAACTAACTAACAAACAAAGCACACACAAAAATGAAAGTAATGAAAATCAAATGAAAGGAAAGAACATGGAAAGGGAAAAGAGAAGGAAGAAAGAGAAGGAAAAGAAAACAAAATGTAAAAAAAGAGAGAGAGAGAAAGAAAACCAAGAAACCAAAAATGAGGAAACAAAAGAATTTTGAAAAGGCTCAAAAGCAATGTAAGAGAGACAGAAAGAAAGAAAAAAGTCTCAAATGTAAAACGGAAGGAATAAATTCGCACACAAAACAAGAGAGAGAAGAGAAGAAGAAGAAGGAAAAAAAAGTATAAAAAAAGAAAGGACAACAAACGATTCATAACTATGTAACGCCTCTATTATATTGCTAGGACTTCCGTCTGTGTCTCTTTCATTATATTGATGTCATAATAATGCATTATTTTCAGGATCCTATTAGTATAATCTCTCTCTCTCTCTCTCTCTCTCTCTCTCTCTCTCTCTGTCACACACACACTCTCTCTCTCTTTCGTTCTCTCTCTGTCACACACACACACACTCTCTCTCTCTCTCTCTCTCTCTCTCGTTCTCTCTCTGTCACACAAACACACACACACACACACACACTCTCTCTCTCTCTCTCTCTCTCTCTCTCTCTCTCTCGTTCTCTCTCTGTCACACACACACACACACACACACACACACACACACACACACACACACACACACACACACACACACATACACACACACTCTCTGTCTCTGTCTCTCTCTCTCTCTGTCTCTCGTTCTCTCTGTCACACACAGACACATACACACTTTCTCTCTCTCTCTCTCTCTCTCTCTCTCTCTATCTCTCTCTCTCTCGTTTTCTCTCTGTCACACACACACACACACACTCTCTCTCTCTCTCGTTCTCTCTCTGTTACACACACACACACACACACACACACTCTCTCTCTCTCTCTCTCTCTCTCTCTCTCTCTCGTTCGTTCTTTCTTTATTTCTATCTTCTTCTCTTTCTGTCTTAAATGGGTTTTTTTAAATTCTATTTCATCTTATTTTTCTTTATTTCATTTCACTTTATTCTATTCCTGTGTGCTGTGATGAACGCAAACGCAAAACGAGTCGAAAAGACAAATCGATCCTTACGTTTTCAAACAATGGAAGTCAGGGCAAAATCAAAATCATGCATAAGTCATCACCTGTGAAAGCAGGTTAACTCACTCAGTACGGCCAGTCCTCTCTTCCTCCTTTACACAGACCCTTCGGATGTCCAGTGGGTGTCTCAATGACCCAGCCTTTAGCTTCCGTCGTCAGAATTGTGGTATTCTTTGTCAACATTCACCTCTTCAGTATAAGAGCCTTCCGCTTGTAATATTTTGATGATGGTAATTGGGGTGAAACGCTGTTAACGTCGTCTCTTTCGCCGTTCGTATGTAGAGAGTTTAGCCGACATTTCCACAGCCCACGGAATCCTGACTGGAAGTCTGGGGTGTTAACAGGACCATTAGATAATTATACTACTACTACTACTGCTACTTCTACTACTACTACAACTACATCTGCTACTACTACTGCTACTGCCCACACATCAGCAGCATCTCTCTTGGTGCATGTTTTGACTCGGGTAAATGCGATATGTTTTGTCTTGCTGTCATTTGGGGGCCTATGTGATGTGAGACTGTGATATTGCCTGTGATGATTTTACGTTTGTTTTTTGTTTTTTTCTTTATGTGGCTTAGTTTGGAGTATGTAGATTTTAGCCGGCGTGACGTGAGAGAGTCTGAAATATGTATTTCAGCAAATGTGATGTGAGACTATGTCTTTTTTTGTTTGTTTGTTTTGTTTTGTTTTGTTTTGTTTTGTTTTGTACATATTTCATGTCACTTAGTCTTAATAAATTTGTATACCTTATTGTAAAGCGCGGTGAGCCGCACTTGAGATGGGGGTACTGCGCTATATAAGCCTGCATAATTATTATCATTCTCATTACTACTACTAACAAAACTACTACTGCTACTACTGCTATTGGACAAAGACATAGACACACAAAGAAAGAGAGACACAGTCACAGAGAAAGAGAGAGAGAGGAGTACAGAGTGTGAGAGAGAGAGAGAGAGAGAGAGAGAGAGAGAGCAAAACAGAGAGATAAAGAGACACAGAAAGACAGAGAAAGAGAAACAGACAGAAAAAAAACACGGAGAGAGAAACAGACACAGAGAGAGACAGAGGAGTACACTCAGAGAGAAAGACACAGGGAAAGAGACAGAGAGATAAACACAAAAAGACAGAGAAAGTGAAACAGGTAGAAAGAAACGGAAAGACAGAGAGACAGAGACAGAGAGGGAT